>NW_016816905.1:1066605-1115422 GCF_001698545.2 Rhinopithecus bieti
AGGGAGGGAGGGAGGGAGGAAGACTCTTTTCCCCCATTTACTGAGACATGAAAGACTTCCAGCTTTGAATGGGTCCCAGAGCGGGAAAGCGATTTGAAAAAAATCTAAGATAGGGTACAAGCAGCCCTGACACTTGGGGCACGGACTTACCAAGCTTTATGGTATTAGATGTACCTGTGCTAAGAATGTATGTTATGTAGAGTTTATGGCAAATCGTATTAGGAGAAACGTAGGTCCGTATTTGTAGCAAGGCCGTTCTATGTACTGCAGAGAACTCTAGGCCATTCTAAAACAGCTCCTTTGCATGCTACCGAACCCTATTACAGATACAGTATTAGATATGATACAGCAACTGGCCATGTGACATGAATGCCCATCAGGGGCTGGCTCACCAGACTCATCAAGGCATAAGGTTCAGAGGGCCCAACAGAAATCCTCATAAGATGGAAGTGGTACCACTGGTATCAGACACAAGCAAGTCTAGAGAGCACAAGAAAGCTATATGGGCAAATGGCAGGACTCCCATATCACCCTCAACTGTTGTACCAACTGCCTTTCTCTCAGTTTATGCACATGTCCCCACAGCAGGGGGGTGGGTGGAGAGGGAATAGAGCAAGGCATATCACCAGGTGAAAAGAACGAAAAGGCCAAATGGGTTCTAGTATGATGACACATTGGAATCTGCCCTGCACTTTCTTCCTGCATCCTAATTGATGGCTGTCTTATTACATTTGTGCTCCTATAACAGAATATCTGAGACTGGGTAATTTATAAAGAACAGAAATTTATTTTTCACAGTTCTGGAGACTGGAAAGTGCACGATCAAGGTGCTGGCATTGGGTCTTCTTGCTGTGTCCTTATGTGACAGAAGATAGAAAGGTAAGGGGACCACACTCCCTCACCAAATCCTTCTATAATGGCATTAACTCATTCATAATGGTGGAGCCCTCATGATGTAAACACTTCCCCAAAAGGTCCCATCTCCTAAGACTGTGGCATTCAGGATTAAGGTCCCAAAACATTAATTTTGGGAGACACATTTCAACCATAGCAATGGTTTAGGAAACCGATTCTCCTGAAGCCATGATGCTACCTGAAATTTAAACGAGGCAGCTGTGTGATCCAAGAACTAGTCACACTACTT
The DNA here is from genome assembly GCF_001698545.2 of Rhinopithecus bieti. Lineage (NCBI taxonomy): Eukaryota > Metazoa > Chordata > Mammalia > Primates > Cercopithecidae > Rhinopithecus > Rhinopithecus bieti. Next base: position 1,067,750 of record NW_016816905.1, read on the forward strand.
CCTCATTTTATTCATTCCTTAATTTAATAAATCTTTATTGAATCTCTATTTGTAAAGTATTGTTTTGAGTACTGGGGATAGAGCAATGAGTAAAACAGACAAAATGCTTTCCTTTAGGAAGGCTACATTTTAGTGGAGGTGTAAAAAACACAAGCAAAACGAAGATATTATATATTAAAAGAGTAATATAGTAATAAGTGCTTTAGAGAAAGACTTTAAGAAAAAAGAAATTGGAGGTGACTTGCAAGTTGACAAAGTTCAGTTTTAAATAGGGTGGTTCAGAAAGGTCTTAATGAGAAGCTAACTTTTGAGCAAATAATGGAAATACATACCTATGGTATAAGCAATCTAACCACAGGGAACAGTAAATGCAAAGGGCCTGAGGCAGTGGCTTGTCTAGAATGTTCGGTGAATACCGAAAAGGGCAGTACGGTTGCAATATAGTGAGCAGAGAGAATTTTTGGAAATGAACTCAGCAAGATAATGGGCTACCAGGTTTTACAAGCGTGGAGGCCATTCTAAGGACTTTAAATTTTTCTCCAAGTAGGATGAGGAGCTGTTGGTTTTAAGCAGAGAATATACGTGATCTCCTAGATGAAAATAATTTACCTTTTTGCGTGTGTTGAAGATTGACTGTTGCTGAGATAAGAATGAAAGTCTGAAAGTTATTGCCATAACCCAGGGAAGAGATAACGCTGGCTTGTACAAACATGACACGTGATGGAAGTGAGAAGTAGTATGAATTTGGATTTTTAAGGTCATAAATAATTTTCAGATTAGATGTGGGATGAGAGAAACAAGTAAGTGAAGGATGATTCTAAGGTTTGGGACCTAAACCAAAATGGATGGAGTTTCCATTATTTGAGGTGGAAAAAACTGAGGGAGAAGCCACTTTGAGAAAAAAGATGAGAAATTTATTTCTGTGTATGTTAAAATTGAGACACTTATGGGACAGTCAAGTGGAGATGTTGAGTATGTTGTGGATCCAAAAGTCTGAAGTTCAAGGCTGAGGTGTACTACCATGCAGATGGCATTTAGAACCATAAGGCAATTAGATCCCTAAGGGTCTGTGGAGAAGCAAAGGAGCCCAAGCAATGACCCTTCAGAGTCCCCTAGCACTAAGATTGGGAACATGAGCAGAAGAAATGGACAAGGAGCAGCCGGTAAGTTAGAAAATCCAGCAATGTATGGTGTCCTGAAAGCCAAAGTATTTCTAGAGGATGGGAGGATTATCTACTTCAAATGGCTCTAAGAAATCAGATGAGAACTGAGGAATTGATCTTTGGATTCACCAATGTGAAGATATTGTTGGTCTTGATAAGAGAAGTGTCTATAGCATTTTCATCAATATTCAAATGAAGAACATATAAGCAGCTCCCTCTCTCTCTCTCAATTTCTCTTTCATGTCAATTAGTTTGAACTCAAACATCTACTTTTAACACATATGCTATCCTTTTAACCCTTTCTCATCATTCTCTCTTTTACTCTTTTCTCCTATTTCCCTGCCTACTTCTGTCTTCTGCCTCCACTCCACCTTCTTTAGGTCCCTAAAAAGAAATACAGGAAAAGAATGTAATGGTTCAAACTATTTTAAAAATACCTTAAGAAGCGTGATTCCAAGGGAACAAGTACTATCAACCTCTTTACAACTACTCAAAAGTTTCCTTCAGAAAACTGACAGTATTCACCATTTTTATATTATCTTTGTTTATCCACAGAAAACAGCTTTCATGATGAAATCCAAGAGCATGTAATTTTCTTTTTCCTCTAATCTAGCAAGTGATTACAAATTATTTATATGTACTACTATGTTTTTGTTTCAAATTCACTGCTTTTTAAATAAATATTAATGGCCTTTCCTGGATTTTTTGGGAGTAAGAACCATGTCTTTTGTTTCTCATGCCCTTATTCCCATGTGTCCTCCCTCCCGTATGCCTTGCATAGCGATTTGTGGTATTAAATTAATATTTGTAAAATTGAATTAATAATGTTTTTCTAGACAAGCGTGGTGGCTTACCACTGTAATCCCAGCACTTTGGGATTACCTTACCTCCCCACATTTCCCCATAAAGCAACAACAGCGGTGGTAAAAGGACAGGCATGCATAAACGTCTCCAAATCAGGGGTTACAAATGCAAATGGAAAGCCTATAAATGAAGTAAAGCAGATGAGGACCTATGGAAACAAAAACTACATGTCCAGTTTCATGTGGGAGTTGCTGCTGAACTCCAATTGATTATAGACACGCAAAAACACAAGCCTGATGTTGTTGGGTCTTTCCATTTCAACCAGAGAAGTTGGAAATTCCAGTGACATCCTAGTTTTAAAACGTTCGCTACTAATCTGACTCTTTAAACCAGGACTGTAGACGGGTCAAAAGCAACAGAATTCGCACCAGAGGCTGGGCTACAGATCTACAACCTCTGCCTAAATAGACATGAGACCTTTGTGGACAGGAGGTAAAAGGAAATTTTACAGCTCGGCTTGTCTCATTCCTCTAATCCTGCCTGTGACCTGTCTAGATGAGTATACTGGTCCTCAGTCATTTCACAGATTGTGATGAGATAGAATTACTACAGTCCTTCTAAAAGATTTCAATATGCCACTTTAAGTGTCAAACGTGAATTATATCATTCAATGGGAGCTCCGCCCCGTCTGTATATCTACAAATACCAAATACTTCCCTTAATGAGATAGCCATTCAACTAGCCTAAGATGTCCCCAATAAGTGATCTATTTGCATCTTCTATCGCTTCATAAATACACAGCATTATGGAGGGCTGTCTTATTTTTAGTTTGCTCATGTGTTATTCATGAAGAGTGTTGTAGCCCGTCTGTGTAATTTCACTAACCTTTTTTCAATTTCCCCAAAGCGGTGGCTTCCTTTTGGTATACCTCTGTTTTCTGGAAACTGTTTCCTTCCTGTTCCCTTCATTTAGCTGGAATCATCCTGGGTGAATAATAGGCTGGCATCCTCAAAATGCCATCATATGTGTATGTGTGCAGGCATGTGTGTGTGCTCTCTCACTGTCTCTGCAAATTCAGTAGGACTAGAACCAATCTTTAAAACCTGCCCCCAAACTGAGGCCCTAAACTCAAATTCAATTATTTATCTTTCTCATAAACAAGAGAAAAGCTTTTTAAAAGCCCCCTAATGCATTTATTGGCTTTCTCATGAAGGAAACAATTGTGAACATATTCCTAGAGCTTACCTCTCTAGGTAGAACATGGTTCTGGGACTGGGCACAACCCAGGCACAGTATGGTTTGGGGCTAAACTATATTGCCATATAGGTATGTCTCTTACACTCTGCTGCCCTGAGGAATACTGGAGCATTGGAACACATTACACTATGCTCCAGCATTTCTCTTTCAGGGGGCCTATTAACCTGTTATCCTAAGCTAACCCTAATACTGGAGAAGAGAACAAGCCATTCCTTTTTATTGCTTTGCAAGCACTTACAAGCAAATGTTCCAGGATGAAGAAGGCTTTACTGGTGCTTCTTTGGCCTCTGTGGGCATCACGTAGCTCTCCACTTCTCAAAGGGCTCTCCTAATCCTAACCTTTCTCTGACTGGAGGATGCTTTCCAGGTTTCCATCTTGCTTTCATATAAGTGATTCTGTGCAGTGTTTCTGAAACAGGTGGTATTTGGTTACATTATTAAGTTATTTAGTAGTGATTTCTGAGATTTTGGTGCACCCATCATCCAAGCAGTGTACACTGTATCCAATATGTAGTCTTTTATTCCTCACCCCTGCAACCCTTTCCCCCAAGTCCCAAAAGTCCATTGTATCATTCTTATGCTTTTGTGTACTCATACCTTAGCTCTCACTTATGAGTGAGAATGTACAATGTTTGGTTTTCCATTTCTGAGTTACTTCACTTAGAATAATGGTCTCCAATTCCATCTAGGTTGCTGCAAATGTCATTATTTTATTCCTTTTTATGGCTGAGTCATATTCCATGGTGTATGTATATATATATATATATATATATATATACACACACACACACACACACATATATATATACACATACATATACACACCATAATTTATTTATCCATTCATTTATTGATCGGCATTTGGGCTGGTTCCATGTTTTTGCAATTGTAAATTGTGCTGCTATAAATGTGCTTGTGCAAGTATCTTTTTTGTATAATGACTTCTTTTCCTCTGGGTAGATACCCAGGAGACAGATTGCTGGATCAAATGGTATATCTACTTTTAGTTCTTTAAGGAATATCCACACTGTTTTACATAGTGGTTGTACTAGTTTACATTCCCACCAACAGTGTAAAAGTGTTTCCTTTTCACCACATCCATGTCAACATCTATTATTTTTTGATTTTTTGATTATGGTCATTCTTGCAGGAATAAGGTGGTATTGCATTATGGTTTTGATTTGCATTTCCTTGATTATTAGTGATGTTGGGCATTTTCTTCATATTTTCTGGCCATTTGTATATCTTCTTTTGAGAACTGGCAATTCATGTCCTTAGCTCACTTTTTGATGGAATTGTTCGTTTTTTCTTGCTGACTTGTTTGAGTTCTTTGAGATTCTGGATATTAGTCCTTTGTCAGATGTATAGATTGTGAAGATTTTCTCCTACTCTGTGGGTTGTCTATTTACTCTTTTGATTATTTCTTTTGCTGCACAGAAGCTTTTTAGTTTAATTAAGTCCCATCTATTTATCTTTGTTTTTGTTACATTTGCTTTTGGGTTCGTATTCATGAAGTCTTTTCCTATGCCAATGTCTAGAAGGGTTTTCCAATGTTATCTTCTAGAATTTTTATGGTTTCAGGACTTAGATTTAAGTCTTTGATCCATCTTGAGTTGAATTTTTGTATAACGTAAGAGATGAGGAATCCAGTTTCATTCTCCTACATGTGGCTTGCCAATTATCCCAGCACCATTTGTTGAACAGGGTGTCCTTTCATCATTTTATTGTTTTTGTGTCTGTTTGCTTTGTTGAAGATCAATTGACTCTAAGTATTTGGCTTTATGTCTGGGTTCTCTATTCTGTTCTAGTGATCTATTTGCCTATTTTTATATCAGTGACATGCTCTTTTGGTGACTGTGGCCTTAGAGTATAGCTTGAAGTTGAGTAATGTGATACCTCCAGATTTGTTGTTTGCTTAGTCTTGGTGTGGCTATTTGGGCTCTTTTTTGGTTCCATATGAATTTCATGTTTGTTTTTTTCTAGTTCTGTGAAGAATGATGGTGGCATTTTGATGGCAATTGCATTGAATTTGTAGATTGCTTTTGGTCATATGGTCATTTTCACAATACTGATTCTACTTATCCATGAGCATGGGATGTTTCCATTTGTGTCATCCATGATTTCTTTCAGCAGTGTTTTGTAGCTTTCCTTATAGAGGTCTTTCACCTCCTTGGTTAAGTATATTCCTAAGGTGGTATTTTTTTCTTCTTTTTGCTATTGTAAAAGGCGTTGAGTTCTTGATTTGATTCTCAGCCTGGTTGCTGTTGGTGTATAACAGCACTACTGATTTGTGTATGTTAATTTTGTGTCCTGAAGCTTTGTTGAATTTATTTACCATTTCTAGGAGCTTCTTGGATGTGTCTTTAAGGTTTTCTAGGTATACAATCATGTCATTGGCAAACAACAGTTTCACTTCCTCATTACCAATTTGGATGCCCTTTATTTCTTTCTCTTGTCTGATTGCTGTGACTAGGACTTCCAGTACTATGTTGAATAGAAGTGGTGAGAGTGAGCATCCTTGTCTTGTTCCAGTTCTCAGGGGGAATGGCTTCAATTTTCCCCATTCAGTATAATGTTGGCTATGAGTTTGTCATAAATGGTTTTTATTACTTTAAGGCATGTCCCTTCTATGCAAAATTTGCTGAGGCTTTTGATCATAAAGTTGTGAACCCAGAAAATCTGAGACAGGTCTCAGTTAATTTAGAAAGTTTATTTTGCCAAGGTTGAGGACACATCTGTGACACAGCCTCAAGAAGTCCTGACAAGTGCCCAAGGTGGTTGGGGCACAGCTTAGTTTTATTCATTTTAGGCATATATGAGACATCAATCAATATATTTAAGAAGTACATTGGTTCAGTCTGGAAAGGTGGGACAACTTGAAGCAAAGGCAGATAGACTCAAAGTGGGGAGGGGGCTTCCAGGTCACAGATAGGTGAGAGAAAAATGGTTGCATTCTTTTGAGTTTCTGATTAGCCTTTCCAAAGGAAGCAATCGGATATGCATTTATCTGAGTGAACAGAAGGATAACTTTGAACAGAATGGGAGGCAGTTTTGCCCTAAGCAGTTTCCAGCTTGAGTTTTTTTTGTTTGTTTGCTTTTAAGCTAGTGATTCTGGGGGCCCAAGATATTTTCCTTTCTTATTTTCCCCTTTTCTTTTAAAATTATTTTGGAGAAAGCATTTTATAAGAAAATGAGTCTCTGGTCTCAGGTTTCATCCAATCTCTCATGGCTAGAACAGTTAATTTTTAGATGGGTAGGTCCCAAAAGATAATTTTTAGCAGGTTGTGAAGTCCCATGTCCTATAAAGAGAAATAGTGGGGAGGAAGGGAGGAAAAACAACAACAAACAAAAGAATAATCCTGGAAAAATTGATTTAGGCCACATTACTCTGAAATCCATATACTAGTAGGCAGGTATGAAAGTGGCTTATGTATGTAAATAAGCTGCTGTTGTTTTCTTTAATAGTTTATATTGTCTGGCTTCAGTTTGGAGGGCTTTAAGAAAGCACAACTTAGTTTTCAGTGACTCCAAATTAAGAAAAATGGAAAAAAAGAAGGAAAAAATTGAAAACATTATTTTGAAGACATGTAGCCAAGAAAAATTAGAATTTGGTTCATAATGTAGAAAATAATAAAATTGAAAAAACATTAGGCAAGACTAGAATGTAACAACAGGTATACAATAGTTTTGAAACTTAATTTCTCTTTCTCCAGTTTTCCATTTCTACTAAAAACAAATCATGGAAGAACTGGCTTGCTTTATTACACGTGGCCTAACTATTTGTATATGGTGAAGCAAGAATAATTATTTTTTTACATAGACTTTTAAAATGGCTTTGGTGGAACTTTTAAAACCTCAGATAAGAATTTTTAAAGCCAAGCCCAGTCACAGGTTTGTGTCATCAAATACCTATGAGTTGGGTGAATTTTTTCTTCTCTTGAGGTTTCAAGTTAAACTTGGGACTTCTGGGCCTGTCAGAAAGTGACATTCTTTAGTTACCACAGGTTAGAAACCCTGTACGTGGACTGTGTACACAAAATGAGGCCAGTTTTTCCAAGGGCTTAATTGGCTCCATAAGTCAAGTTTGATTCCTTAAAGGAAAGCACATCATTCACAACTTTTAGTATACTCTTATGAACAAAATTTGAAGCATGTTTCTCTCTAGATGATTTCTCTAGAATTCAGAAACTATTTGTGATTATTTTTAACTTATGGCAAAACAGTTATTTGCAATAAGAATAATAAGAATTATAATTATTATATCATAAAATAGGATCACAGGTATTTTTAAAATAAATAATTTAAGAAATGGATTCTTACATTATTATTACTATATCACAAAATAGGATCAGAGGTTGTTGTAAAATAAATCATTCATTTAACCAAAGTGATAACTCTAAAAATTTTTAAAAAAGGTTAAAACCTTTATTCTTTGAGAGAGAAGACTTAATTTTCCAAACAATGAGTCCTAATGAAAACAGCATGAAGCCAATTAAATTTGTTTTTCTAAATTTTATAACTAATATATAACATTTTAATCTTGACCATAAGATATAACTTCCATAAGCCTTTTGTAACCTGTATTAAAGTGTTAGTTAATGCTTCAAGAAAATCTCATTAATCTGACAGAGGGACCCATATGTCAGTCTTACATCAATATGCCCTTGACATTAATGATTAATTTATAGAAAAATTGAACTTATTTTATCTCAAAATTGGCCCTTACAATCTCATGTGCCCACTTCTTCCACAATAGTCCCTGGGCCTTGAGGAGTTGAATAGCTTTAATTTCTTGCCCTGTGTCTCAAGAATGTAGTTTATTTTGATTGGCATCTTCTATGGGGCCTGAAGACGAGGCTTTAATTGCTGTCAGTGTTTAAGATTTAGCAGCACTTGGTGTCATTTTTAGATCCAGGAGTCAAAACCCTGTAACTCAATGTCATAAGGACTTTAAAAGCACACCAAGGGAGATACATAGATGTAATAACCTTAATTTTTAAAAATGTTAATATCAGTTTTTTTCTAAGCAAACCAAAACTTAATAACAATATGACAACTTGATCATGTTAAAGATTTTTTAATATAAATCCCCTATTGTGACTTGCACCAACCACTCATGACATGCTTGGACTTTCTGCTTTGTCCTGAACAACCCTCCTTCTTAAACAATCATTTTATTTTAGGACTAAATTTACCATACAAGATTCTTTCTCATATAAAATTATTTCTTTTTAAGCTCTTTTACCACAAAAAATACCTCTTTGTTTTTATAACTTTCTTTGGATCTCTTTTATTTTCTGGTTCCTTTTATCTTGTTTTACACATAACCTTTAAATAATCTTTGAATTAGACAAAACTTGTTCACCTTTTTTTAAAAAGGACACACTTTTTTTTTTTTTTTTTTTAAGCAAGAATGTTTTCCTACAATATATAATTGGAAAATACCCAAATAATGAAATATCTATTATTTAATTTAATATAACTTTGTATTCTAAATTATGAAGAAGTTATGAATTTAGTTTATCTATAAGTATTCATCTCATTACATTTACCAAATTGTTATAATTGATTACCTAGATTATTTATGAAAACTGTGATAATCATCATTTAAAGTTATGAAACGACCATTGAAAAATTATAACTGAGACAGTGAAAAAATATTTGACCTAATTGACTCCATCTTGCTCTTAACTTTTAAGCTGTCCTTGTTCATTCCTGGGCATAGGCAGAACTAACTTTGGAAAGGACTTAGTTTGTAGTTTAGTTTTGAAACAAGATGATAACAGCACTTTCCTGAAACAAGCCTCCCTATTGCCTGTGGACTAGAATGCTTAAAGCCACAAGATTAGAAGTTATGGTAATCTTACTAAATTTAAGATGCAGCTATTTTCATTAAACTGATATCAATGCTTTATTTATTAAAAATTACACAAGCAAAGATCATTCTGTTTTAGACTGGGTTTATAGTTTTGTAAGCCCTGCGTCAAATTTTGACACCTTACAGTATTTGGCAAGGATAAGTATGAAATTGCTTTATTAATAAATGTAAACCAAAACATATGCTGGCAATTCTTAATACATTTTTAATATTATTTTACCAATAATTTTAAGGCTAGCTTATTTATTAAAAATTTTACTTAAACCACATAAATTTGGAAAGGCATTTGACTAGTCTTTACTGTTTTAGTATCTCATTTAAGCGCTTTTTAAAAGCCAATTGGAGCTCTTTTATGTCTTAGTAGTGAAACATTGTGTACACAACATATAAATACATAGACATATTAGGCATGCCAGTAGAAATACATTTTATAGACTTATAAAGACCTCCCACTTTTTTTCTTAGACTTTCAGATTCTTGATGAACCTGTTTTATAACCATAAGCAGTTGTCAGCTAAATAGCCTTAAATTTTCATATTAAAGGAAACAACTCAGGTGAAAATCACATAGCAAAATTTGCATTCTAAGATACAAAGAGAAAAGGTCTGGTGGTGCTAGAGGGAGACACTTTCACAGGGCACTTAAAAGATTTTTTTTTAACAAAGACATTTCTGAGTGTCTAAATTACATTATTCCTTAAAAACCTAAAAGTAGCCTCTGTTGCAATAACCATTTTAGTCAAAAAATCAGGTGAAAACAAAATTCTGTCAACTGAGAAGAAAAACAAAAATTGTTCAAAAAAAAAACAAGCAAGATCTTAAGAGAGAAGAACAAACGAGCAAACAAAAACAAAAACATAAAGTCCTTAAAATACAAACACGCACACATGCACACATACACACACATCTTGTATGTTAGCATTTTAAGTAAGCTGACTTTTAACCACTGAGCTCCTTTAAAAAAAGTCTTTTAAAATCTCATTATCATGTTTCAGCTAGGACAAAATGCTGCTAAACTAACAAGGATCACACAAATTATACAATTTCTGAGCACTCTAAGTATAAGCAGAAATTAACACCAGCTGGTAGTTAATGCTAACTTTAGTCTAAAAAGAATTTGATGCTTCAATTCTCTATTTGTGCTCTTTCAGACTTTTTGATGTAGGCATTTAACGCTCTTAGCACCACTTTTGCTGTATCCCACAGGTTTTGATAGCTTGTGTCACCATTATCATTTAGTGCAAAGAATTTTTAAATTTTCTTCTTGATTTCTTTGTTGATCCAATGATCATTCAGGAGCAGGTTATTTTATTTCCATGTATATGCATGGTTTGAGGGTTCATTTTGGAGTTAACTTCCAAGTTTATTCCACTGTGGTCTGATAGAGTACTTACTATAATTTCAACTTTCTTAAAATTTGTTGAGACTTGTTTTGTGATCTTTCATATGGTCTATCTTGTGCTGATGAAAGAATGTATATTCTTTAGTTGTTGGGTAGAATGTTCAGTATATATCTGTTAAATTCACTTGTTCTAGGATATAGTTTATGTCCATTGATTTTGTTGACTTTCTGTCTTGATGAGCTGTCTGGTGCTGTCAGTGGAGTATTGAAGTCCCCCGCTATTATTGTGTTGCTGTCTATCTCATTTCTTAGGTTTAGTAGTAATTGTTTTACAAATTTGGGTACTCCAGTGTTAGGTGCATATATATTTAGGATTGTGATGTTTTTCTGTTGGACTAATCCTTTTATCATTACATAATGTCCCTCTTTGTCTTTTTTAGCTGCTTTTACTTTAAAGTTTGTTTTGTCTGATATAATAATATTGATTCCTCTTTGCTTTTGGTGACCATTTGCATGGAATATCTTTTCCCACCCCTTTAACTTAAGTTTATGTGAGTCCTTATGTGTCAGGTCAGTCTCCTGAAGACAACAGAAACTTGGTTGGTGAATTCTTATCTATTCTGCCATTTTGTATCTTTTAAGTGGAGCATTTAGGCCTTTTACATTCAATGTTAGTATTGAGATGTGAGGTACTATTCCATTCATCGAGCTATTGGTTACCTGAATATCTTGGCCTTTTTTGTTTGTTTCATAAGTGCTGTGAGATTTATGTTTTAAGAATATTCTATTTTGGTGGATTTCAAGGATTTGTTTCAGAATTTAGAGCTCCTTTTAGCAGTTCTTATAATGCTGGGTTGGTAAAGATAAATACTCTTAGCTTTTGTTTGTCTGAAAAAGACTGTAACTTTCCTTGATTTATGAAGCTTAATTTCACTGGATACAAAATTCTTAACTGATAATTGTTTTGTTTAAGGAGGCTAAACATAGGACCTTAGTACCTTCTAGCTTGTATGGTTTCTGTTGAGAAATCTGCTGTTAATCTGATAAGTTTTCTTTTATAGGTTACCTCTTGCTTTTGCCTCACAGCTCTCAAAATTCTTCCCTTCATCTTGACTTTAGATAACCTGATGACTATGTGTCTAGGAAATGATCTTTTTGCAATACATTTCCCAGGTGTTATTTGAGCTTCTTGTACTTGGATGTCTAGATCCAAGCAGGTTTTAGATTTCTCTTCCTTCTCAAGAATACTGATTATTCTTAGGTTTGGTCATTTAACATAATCCCAGACTTTTTAGAGGCTTCGTTTATCTTTTAAAATTCTTTTTCCTTTGCCTTCATCAGATTGAATTAATTTGAAATCCTTGTTTCTGAGCCCCGATGTTCTTTTTTCTACTTACTGAATTTGATTGCTGAAACTTTTGAGTGCATTTTGCAATTCTCTTAAGTGTGTCGCTCATTTCCAGAAGTTGTTTTTGTTTTGTTTTGTTGTGAATGTTTATTTATTTATTTATTTATTTTACTGGAGATTTCTCTATGCATATCGTGTGTCATGTTTCCGATTTCTTTAAGTTGGAGTCTACCTTTTTTGGGTGCCTCCTTGATGAGCTTAATAGTCAACCTTCTGAATACTTTTTCAGGCAATTCAGAGATTTTTGTCTTGGTTTTCATTGCTGATGAGCTAGAGTGACCTTGTACGGGTGTTAAAGAACTTTTCTTTTGTCATATTACCAGAATTGTTTATCTCATTTATTCTCATTTGGACAGACTATGTCAGATGGAAGATCTAGGACTCAAGGGCTGCTGTTCAGATGCTTTTGTTCCATGGGGTGCTCCCTTGATGTGGTGCTCTCCCTTTTCCCCTAGGGATGGGCTTCCTGAGAGCTGAAGTGCAGTGATTGTTATTTCTCTTCTGGATGTACCCACCCGGTGTAGCTACCAGCCTCTGGGCTTGTACTGGGGAGCATCTGCAAAGAGTCTTGTGATGTGATCCATCTTCAGGTCTCTCAGCTGTGGATACCAGCACCTGCTTTGGTGGAGTAGCAGAGGAGTGAAGGGTCCTTGGTTGTTTTTTGTCAAGTGCACTAGTTTTGTGTTGGTTTGCCACTATCCAGGAAGTGGCACTTTGAAAAGCTCATCAGCTGCAGTTGTATAGGGAGGATACAAGTTTGCACTAGGTGGCATTTGGATGAATATTCAGGTTTCTCAGGTGGTGGGCAGGGCCATAGACCACCCAGTGGATTATGTCCTTTGTCTTTAGCTACTAGGGCAAGTAGAGAAACACCATCAGGTTGGGGCAGGGTTAGGCATGTCTGAACTCAGACTTTCCTCAGGCGGTACTTGCTGTGACCTCTGTGGGGAATGGGGGTGTGGTTCCCAGGCCAATGGAGTTGTTCCCAGGGGGATTATAGCTGCCTCTGCTGCATCACACAGGTCACCAGGGAAGTGGGGGAAAGTCAGCAGTCACAGGCCCCACCCAGCTCTTATATAACCCACAGCCCAAAAGGTCAGTCTGACTCCCCAACAGCACCAAGTTTATTCCCAGGCAGCCAGTGAGCACAGCTGAGAGCTTGCCCAGGCTACAAACCTCCTGGCTGAGAAAGCAAGCCAACTCACAGTTCCCAACTGTTCCACGGAGCCTGCAGTGGCAATCCACCTTTTTCAAAAGGTCTGTGGATTATCTCAGCTTTCTTGGTATGTTCCTGTTGTAGTTCTTGGAGCAATGGTTCATGATGTGGGTCTCTATATGCTGCTCTGTTCATCCGAGTTCAGTCTGCATCTTTCAATGATAAACACGTTTTGTTTTGGAAACACAACCACCATGTCATCATCAAATGTAACATAGTTGACAGTAACATAAATTACCATTACATATTCCAATTTCCTAGGTGTCTCAGAGATAACTTGTTATGGTTGATATGTTTGAATAAAGCCCCAAACAAAACATATACACTGCTTTATTTTTTTCCGTAACAATATCATTCAATATACTATGTATCTCATTATTTATTTGCTCATTGTTTATCTCTCCCATTGAAAGATCAGACTCAAAATGTCAATTATCAATATCAATTATACCACTTTTACTTTTTTAGTGGTTTCCTTTAAGTTTGCAATGTACACTTACAACTAATCCAAGCCTTCTTTTAAATAACACTGTACCACATCATAGATACTGCAGTTACATTACAACTGGATATTTTCAATTCCCCCTTCCTGTATCTCGTAACAGTGCTGCCATTCATTTTATTTATCAGTAAGTGATAATCACTGAATATACTGTTGCTATTTATTATTTTAAACAAATATTTATATGTTGTATAAATCATGAATAATAAAAATAAAATGTATTTATTTATGATCCACATTGATCATGTGATTCAAATTTCTAAACTATTGCATTTTCCTTCTTTCCGAAGAACTTCTTTTAACATTTATTGCAAGGTAGGTTTACCGGCAACAAATTCCTTTAATTTTATCTGAGAAAGTCTTCAATTTTTCTTCACTTTTGAAGCATAATTTCATAGATACAAAATTTTCAAGTTTGGCTATTTTTGTTCTTCAACACATTAAATATTTTCATTCTACTCACTTTTTGTTTCATGGCTTCTGAAGAGAAGTCTGATGTAATTCTAATCTTTGCTTTTCTACAGGGAAGGTGCTTCCCTCCCACTCTGGCTTCTTTCATAGTTTTCTTTGTTATTGATTTTATGAGGTTTGAACATTATATGCCTAAGGGTTGATTTTTTTGGTGCCTGTTGTTTGGAGGTGTTAACTTTGAGAAATTCTCAATCAATATGATTTCAAATATCTCATTGGATTCCTTTCTCTTTGTCTTCATCTTCTGGTATTCTTATTATATATGTTACACCTTTTGTAATTGTTTTACAGTTCTTAGGTATTCTGTTCTGTATTTTTCATTTTTCGCTCTGTGCATTTTTTTTCACATATGTGACTTTTCAAAGTTCACCTCTTCACTGCGCACTCAGGAGTCTGCAGCATTACCAAGGTGTCATCATACGCTGCATTTCAATTTTGGAGGTTTTGATGAACTTCTCCAAGCTCACTGACTTTTTTTCCTCAGCTATGTTCAGTCTACCAATGAGACCATCAAAGGTATTTTTTATTTCTGTTATAGTGTTTTTTATTTCTAGTATTTCTTTTTCATTCTTCCTGATATTTTAACAATATTGAGTTTCCATCTCTTTGCTTACATTACCCATCTACTCTTGCATATTGTCTACTTTTTCCAGTAGAATGCCTAATATATTAATTGGAGTGGTTTTTTGTTTGTTTGTTTGTTTGTTTTTTTGATGGAGTTCAGCTCTTGTTGCCACCCTGAAGTGCAATGGCATGATCTCAGCTCACTGCATTCTCCACCCTCTTCAAGCAGTTCAAGCGATTCTGCTGCTTCAGCCTCCCAAGTAGCTGGGATTACAGGTGCCCACCACCATGCCCAGCTAATTTTTTGTATTTTTAGAAGAGATGGGGTTTTACTATGTCGGCCAGGCTGATTTTGAACTCCTGACCTCAGGTGATCCACCTGCCTCAGCCTCCCAAAGTGCTGGGATTACAGGCATGAGCCACTGCACCCAGCCCTAAATATAGTTATTTTAAATTACTGGTTCAATAGTTTGAACACCTCTACCACATTTCAGTCTTGTTCCAATGCTTGCTCAGTCTCTTCAAACTGTCTTTTTTGTCTTTTAGTATGTTTTGTAATTTTTTGAAAGCCGGATATGATGTATTGGGTAAAACAAACTGAACTAAGTAGGCATGGAGTATGAGGCTTTATGTTTAGATGGCTAGGGCTTAGGTTGTGTTTATTGTTTGCTACAGCTGTAGATGTCAGATGCAAAAATTTTCTCTGATGTACTGTTTTTGTCTCCCTATTGTTTTGAGGCTTTTCTAGAGATTTCCTCTTAAATAAGTGCTGAGACATAGTTACATTACACTTTTATTATACAAAAGACCTATTAATGTGTTTGTAACATGTGGGGAAAGGTAAAGTATTCTATCACCCTAAAATTTGGTCTCATTCTTTTAGCTTGCTTGTACACCCAAGCTGTGACACTCACAAATGCTTTTTGATAACGTTTTGTTTTGTTTCACTCTTTGGTGAAATGGAAAGGCCAGTAGGGACTGGGTATTTCCCTTCTCTCGGGTCAATTAGGCCCTAGTAAAACCCCAGCTCGCTAGGCTGTGGTAAAATACTTTCTCTTGAAGGGAGAGATTGTGAAGAAAAACCAAATTATCTGGGCATATTCCAAAATGTCTGCTTTTCCCTTCCTCCTGCTGAAACACAAGGAGATTTTTCTCTAATCTTCGCTGTGAGAACTTGTAGAGCTCTTAGAAGTTAAATTCACATAAATATGTGTCCCCCTCCCCAAGACTACTCTCTCTATCTGGAATTTTTAACTCTCACACTCACCCATACTGAGCCTCTAACAATTTATCAATTACAGGTTAAGTTTTCCTACCCCAATACTGGTTGCCACCAAGGTTTCTGCTCCTGGGCTTCTGCTGCGGTTAATTGTGATCTCGTAATTTGAGTACTAAGTGGTTTGTCCTGTGGCATCAATTCTCTGATGGATTTAAGAAGAGTGGCTGATTTTTAGTTTGTTCAATATTTCTCTTGTTGTGAGGATGGGAGTGACAACCTTCAAGCTCTTTACCTTTCAGACTAAAAACCAGATGTCTCTTGACTCATTTTATCCTGGCTATGTATTAAACTTTTCTGCTTTTTAGTACACTTAGTGATTTTCTATTGGATCCTGGGTGTTGTGATTTTATTTTGTAGAATTCTAAATTTTGTTATGTTTCTTTAAATAATGTTTACTGTATTCCCACAGGTAATTAAACAATTTGCATATCAATTTGATCCTTTTGAGTCTTGAATTTAACCATTTTCATTGAGTGTAGACTATAGCTTTTCCTTTAGGAGTCTTTGATGAACTGTGTAATCATTCAGGTTTCTTCATGAGGCTTTGGAATTTACATGATGCCAAATCCTGTATAAATCCTGGGAATTGGCTGGGCATGGTAGCTCATGCCTGTAATCGCAGCACTTTGGGAGGTGAAAACAGGCAGATTGCTTGAGCCCAGTAGTTCAATACCAGCCTGGGCAACATGCCAGAGGTGTATCTTTATACAAAACACAAAAAATTAACTGGGCAAGGTGATACATGCCTATAGTCCCAGCTACTCAGGAGGCTGAGGTGGGAGGATTACCCGAGCCAGGGGAGGGTGAGGCTGCAGTGAGCTGTAATCCTACCACTGCACTCCAGGTTAGGTGACAGAATGAGACTCCATCTCCAAAAAAAAAAAAAAAATCTGAGAATTGTTTGGTTTGCACCCCTGCCCTCCCACCCTACTAAATTTTCTTTTCTCAGAAGTTGTTCTTTGTCCAACTTTGTGTCACTCTTGCATGTGCAGATTGGTATTTAGTCAAAGACTCAAGGACAGACACACACATATTTCTGGAGCTATTTCTCTGCATATGTCCCTTTCTCAGTAATCTGCCTTTCAAATTATAGCCACCTCACCATTTCTGGTTTCCAATTGCTGTATCTCCAAATCAACAAGGCTTCTAGACTATGTTTGGATTCCCCCTCCCTGTACCATAGTTTTAAAATGCCTCCAGGCATAAAGCCAGGGCAATTGTGAAGCTCACTTTATTTGTTTATCTTCTTTCAGAAATCACAGCCCTGAACTGTCTGTTGTACAATGATGGAAGACAATTGTTTCATATATTTTGTACTGTTTTCTAGTTGTTAACAATAAGAGGGCATATCTGGACCCTTTTACTCTTTCATGGAAGGCAACCTTTCTTCCAGGAGTGATTGGCATCAGGGAAGTCCATTCTTTTCAGAGCAATTCCCACTAGGTCTCACAGAAATTAGGCCTTATTATCTGCCTCTCTTCATTCCTTGAAATTAGCACAATAGATAACATCAATATATTTTGAAAAGCCTGGTTTATTCATTCTGGAAAACACCATATGTGATACTTCTACAAAACAGTCAAAATTGAGCTTTGGAAATTTCAATCCAATTCATTTCAAGATCAAATGAAAACATTGCCATGACACTTTCTATCTCCGGGGTCTTTTTGACCTCTGCCCCAATTATGGGAAAAGAATTCATGCCCATTATCCAAGTACGGTAAATATTTTTTGGAGTTTAATCAATCTAAATGTTAACTTGGAAAGCACATTTTCCTAAGGGAAACATAATACAATAGGATGAAATGCCAACTAAAGTAAAAATAGCTTTCTACATTATTATGGAGAACTGTTCAGCTTTTGGGTCCACATTTTCTTGAATCTCTCTATTTTCAAATTTGCTTTATCTTTGAAAAACTTCAAGGTTTATCAAAGTGGTCTTTCAGTGCAGAGAACATCTGCATAATGACTTTATGTTCACAAATCATATAAAAGAAGAATCAGAGAAAAGCCTGAAGCTTTTAAGTATAGTTCTTTCCAGTGCATGACATCTCCAACAAAGTTTTAGAGATTCACAGGACTTATTCTAAGCCCTAGGTTAAATCACATTTTTTCCCTCTGCCTCCAGCAGTCTTTTAAAAAAGGAATCTTTTCAAAGAAAGTGGCCAAAGAAGGAGTGTCCAATTATGAGATGAAGGCACACGAGGATTTCTTCCCCTCTTTCAGGATTTTTCATTCTCTCTCTTGCTTGGTTCAGAAGCATATAGATTACCTCAATCTAATCCTGCCACCATGTAATCAAGGTTCTGGGTCAAATAAAGATGCATGAAATTGAGCAAATTCTCAGATCTCCCTTTCTCATGTGCAAAATAATAGTATTACATAGCTCACAGGGCTGTTTTGAAGACAAGGTGATTTTTTTTAAGAGACAAAAAAATAGATATATCTCTCTTTGCTTTTTTATGATGCTCCCAGTTTAGCGTTATTGAGTTTTATAATCATATATTCTCTGCATGTATGTGTTCTAAAACCACGTTAAAAAGGTGTATCAGAAAACTATTTCAGATTAAAGGTTTTTGAAATTTTAAAGTCTTTTCTGATATGTGATAGGTTTTTTATGTGTGTGTGTGTAGTAAGTCCTCTGGTGAGAGAACTACATATGGTCAGGCCTATATGTGCAGAGAAGAATAGATTTAACAGTGTTGCTGTGATCTTAAATTAGAGCTTGCTGGTGACTTCATGAAAGATCAAAGTATATTATTATGCAGAAGTATCAGTGGTCATCTCCTCCATGATCAATAGTTCAGTTCTTCTCTGAGTAAAGAAAGAATGCTACTGAGTGTGATTCCACCATCAATTGCTTCTATCTCTTGATTACTTTGTCGCCAAAAGACTGAAGCCAGAAAGCAGGGTTATGGTAGAAGCCTTGAACATGACACCTGATGGTTCCTGCCTCCTGGTATTCACATTCTTGTCTAATCGCCTCCCTTGAGCATGGGTTTCATTTAGTGACCCACTTCTGATGAATAGAATATGGCAGGAGTGACAAGATGTCATTTTCAAGGTTATAAAAGACTATCACTTCTATCTTGAACTCGTTCTCTCTCTCTCTCTCTCTCTCTCTCTCTCTCTCTCTCTCTCTCTCTCTCTCCTTTCCTCTCTCTCTCTCATCATTTATCTGGTGGGAAGCCAGTAGCCCTTTGGAGAGGACAAAGTGGCCAGAACCTGAGGCCCACAAATAAACACGTGGATAAGCTTGAAAGTGCATCCTCACCCGTTTGATTCTTTGGATGAGACTACATCTTCTTCTAACCCAATATGTATGTTCTGCCAGAGGCCCTCAGCTAAGTCATGTAAACCAGGTTTGAATTCTTGGCCTACAACTGTGAGATAATAAATTTTGTTGTTTTAGACTGCTACATGTTGAGGTCATTTGTTAGGCAGCAATAGGTAACTAGTACAAGGATCCTACATGATGTTATGATAAAACCAAACTAAAAAACCAAAAAAGGTCTATTAGTCTTTGACTCTTCTATAGGTCAGAAAACTTGGGTGTTAGTCCTGCCTCCATCACTAATCAGTTGGTGGGCCAATCTCATCTTCTTTCTGGGCTTCTGTTTCTCCATTTTAAAAATAAGGGATTATATTAGCTTATTTTCATAGCATATAGTTTTATATTTCCTTTAGGATCTATACAGTGTAAGTAATCTTTCACTCTGTTTCTTTCTGTCTCTGTCTCTCTTTCTGTGTGTGTATGTCTGTATCAATATAAAAACCGTATGTATATAAATATAAAAACTACAAAACTCTGATGAAGAATACAAAGAATACATAGATAGATAGATAGATAGATAGATAGATAGATAGATAGATAGATAGATATTCCACGTTTATGGATAGGAAGACACAATATTGTTAAGGTATCAGCCTTCCTAATTTGATCTACAGATTCACCACAGTTCCAGTTAAGATCCAAACAAGTTAATTTGTGACTAGCTATAAATTGATTAGATGGTTTATATGAAAAGGCAAAAGATTCAGAAGAGCCAACACAATATTGAAAAAGGAAGAAGAAGAAAGTTGAAAGCCTGAAGTTACCCATCTTTAAGATTTACTACAAAGCTACAGTAATCCAGACAGTGTGATATTAGTGAACAACTGATAGATAGACCAATGAAACAGAGTAGAAGGCCAGAAATAGACCCACACAAACATAGCCAACTGATTTTTGACAAAGGAGCAAAGGCAATTCAATAGAGAAAGGATAGTCTTTTCAACAATGGTGTGAAATGACTAGATATCCATATGCAAAAAAAAAAAAAGTTATTTTAGATTTTATAGCTCTCTTAAAATGTAATTGAAAATGGAACATAGACCTAGATGTAAAATGCAAAATTGTGTGGCTTCTAGAAGACAAAATCGAGTAAATCAAGCTGACTTGGCCACTGTGATGACTTTTTAGATGTAACAACAAAGGTACAATCCATTGAAAAGTAATTGATTACTTGAACTTTATTGAAATTAAAACCTTCTGCTCTTCAAATACATTGTTAAGAGAATGAACAGACAAGTGACAGACTGGCAGAAAATTTTTGCAAACTGCAAAGGAAAAAAAAACTGTTACCCAAAATAAGCAACTTTTAAAACTCAACAATATAAAAAATAAAACAACCCTTAAAAAATAGGCAAAAGATCTGAAAAGACACCTCACAAAAAAAGATATGCAGATGGCAAATAAGCATGTGAAAAGATGCTCAGCATCATGTATCTTTAGGCAATTGCAAATTAAAACAATGAGACACCACCACACCCCTATTAGAATAGCTACAATCCAAAACACTGCCAATACCAAATGTTGACAAGGGTGTGAAGTAATAGGAACTCTCTCATTTGTTGCTGAATGCAAATGGTACAGCCACTTTGGAAGATAGTTTGGCAGTTCCTTACAAAGCTAAACATAATCTTAGCATATGATCTGGCAATCACGTTTCTTGGTACCTAAATGAGTTGAAAACATGTCCACACAAAAATCTGCACTTGAATGTTTATTACAACTTCATAATTGCCAAAATATGGAAGCAACTAAGGCACTTTTCTTTAGGTGAATGGTTAAACTATGGTATATTCAGACAACAAAATATTATTCAGTGATAAAAAGAAATGAGATCTTAAGCCCTCAAAATACATGGAAAAACATTAAATGCATATTGCTAAGGGAAAGAAGCCAGTCTGAAAAAGCTACATACTCTATGATTCCAACTATGTGACATTCTGGAAAAGGCAAAATTATAGAGATAGTACAAAGATTAGTGGCTTTCAGTGGGCTAAGGAGAGGGAGGGAGGGAGGGATAAACAGGAGTACAGGGGATTTTTAGGGCAGCAAAAGTATTCTGTATGATACTCTGATGGAGAATACATGAGATAAAGCCCATAGAAACGTTCAACGCAGAGAGAGTCCTAATATAACTATGAGATTTAGTTAAATAACCGTGTACCAATATTTACTCATCATGTACATTATAGCAAATGCACCACATTAATGAAAGATGTCAATAATAGGGAAAACTGGTGGTGGGGAAGGGTGAAGAAGAGGAAGTATTAATATATGGGGGCACTCTGTATCTGGTCAAATTTTTGTAAAACTAAAACTGCAGTGGCCTCCGTAGTTATGGTAAAATATCCTTGTTCTTCTTGATATCAGTAACAGTCTTTAAGGTATTTGATATCTTCTAGGTATCTCAATACATTTTATTATATGTGTGCTATGTTGGTTGAGAGGACTCAGAGGATAGATTGGTTCAAACCTTGTCTCCAATATTTACCAGCAATAAATTGTTAGCAAAGTTACTAAACTCATAAACCCTGATTTTCTTATCTACACTATAGGGATAAAAAGTCTGAGCTTTGAATGGCTAATAATCATAAAACACAGAAAAAATGCCTAGCACATAATAGTCACTCAATAAATGTGGACTATTATTTTGGTTATATATCACTCCTTTGGTTTTATATGTGGCCTATATGTGTGTCTCTCTATTTTAATGCTCCAACCAGGAGACAGGTCTGTGTTTTAAATACTTTAACTATTTCAAAGAGCTAAACAAAAATCTTGGAGCTAAACAGTACACCTTGCTTGTACTAGATGCTTAGTAAGTATCCGTTGATAATGATTAAATGACGACAAAACAGAAAAATGGTTGAAGGGAAATAAGAAAGAGAATTTTTTCAAGATGATTTTCTATTTGACACATCAATAAAAATAATTCTATTTTTCACCAAGCTATCTGGAGAGACGTTTTCATCCACACCTTTATCCCAAGAGGACTTTTTTCTTCCTCAGTGTATTTATATATCAGCATTCAATGTCAGCTTGATTCTTCTCTTAATAACTTTAAAGCAGAACTAAAAAGACAACTCTCTCTCGCAAAGAGAATGTACTCTCCAGGTCTTCCTGGATAGAACACAACAGCTGTGCCAACAAGTGAAGGGAGGAATGTTTAAAGGACAATTCTGAATTCTGGTTTGGAGGTGCCTTGTTTCACAGATCGTTGATGGTGTAACATTTCATTGAATTAGATATTGACTACTAACAAAACCTAGGAAGCACATACAAGTAAAATGTATCTTCCTTAAACTCCAAAAATAGATGATCAAATTGAATACCTCTAAGTTGAAGATTGAATACAAGTATATCAATCACAGGATCCATCAATTTTTCGAGCCTAAGGAAAGAATCCCATTCTTCCTTTTGAATGATGTAATCCATTTATAAATAGAGATGTTTGGATCACAATTTTTGAGTTGCATGAAAGAGAGAATGTCAATGACAAAGAACTCACTTACTTTTCTCAACAATGTCCCTTTGAGTTTCCTTCCTTCAACAAAAGCATGTGATTCATTGGTAAATAACTGCTTTATTTTTGATGTGCCATCCAAAGGACCAAGTTAATAATTGTAACTATAATAATAATAGCTGATGCTAATTACGTACTTTCTCATTGAATTCTCCATACCCTGCAGGGTACATATTATTATTGCCTTTCTTTTGCAGATAGAAAACTGAAGCTTAAGGAAATAAAGTAAATTACACAAGGCCTAATTATTAAGTGATGAAAACAGGGCTTGGATGTATCTGGATTCATAGTCTGCTGCTCCTCTAGCTGTCTGGACTTCACCCCAAAGTAATTGTAGATTTAATTCTTTATTCCCTTCTTTCTCTTACCTCTAATCAAAACTTCACTATGCTGTGTCCTGTTGCCCCAATATCTGATTGCTGATATGACAATGCATTCATCACAACTTATCCCAACTGAAATCTTAGCCAGTTAATTGTTGCTGCTCCACAAAAACGTACTGCCTGATATTCAGGTTAAAAACATGAGCGCCTATAAATAGTACCAAGGGAATTTCAGAAACCTCACTTATAGAGAGAAATATCTTAGCTTTGAGAGGTGGAGGAGCCTCCCTTCACCATCCTACCACCACACATAGACGATACCTAAATGGTCTTTGTTGATTTTTAAAGATACCACCACACAATGTGGGAACCAATTGCCTATAGGTGCCTCTTCACATATGGCAAACAATATAAATGCTAATGACACTAATATAGATGCAGTAGTGCAAAGGCAGGAAAACTCATGTAGAAAGATCTATGATATGAACCTAATTGTCCATACGATACTAGTCTAGTAAAATTGAATATTTATTTCTAGTAAAATTGAATGTCTTAAAGTAGTATACTCCATAAGATGTCAACAAAAAGAAGATGGGAAGTGGTGTAATTACAAAATATACTTGAAAAAATACAGCTTATTGTAGTCCCCTCTTAGACACTAAAGAATATAAATGCCCTGACAGGTCCCACAGTAAATGAACAAATTAATCCTCGCTTGAGCCAGTGTTACCAAGTGTAATACCTATTAACATTCTTAAGTATTAGGGTTCCATGGAGCACATTTTGGGAAACATCAATGTAATCATTGAAGAGAGTAAGGGGAATAAAAGTGAATTGTGATGGGGGCAGTCAAATCATAGAATGCAGATTACTTCCATCTGGAGTCTGGATTGAATAGCGTGAGGCTCCTGTTGCATCATAAGCTGCTTGCTGGAACATCCCCCAAAGCTCAATGGCTTCACACGAGAGAAGATGAGTTTGGAGAAAACCTTGGCCTTAGAACCCAGGTAGGCTCTGTCGTTCAAATTGTCAAGCAAACTTTCCATGAGGATGAGAGCTATTCAGTTAACCTTGGGACTGAGAATCTTGGTTAATGAGCATCAATATATTTTTTTGCCTACTTCAAAAAGAAACTGACTGTGCTTCCTAAATTACTGAATGAGAGAGCAAGGTCCCCTGGAGAAGAATAAACAATAACGTTTCACCAGCATTTAAGGCTTCCTGTCCCTGTAAAACAATGCATTTTCACTAAAAAAAAAAAAAAAGGCTTTTCCTACAATCCCAAGACCATAAAATAATAGGAAGAATATGAACATGTCACTTCATCCATCCAGTGAAGAGCTCCCTTTTTGCCTTCTTGACAAGTGACTTATTTAATATGCCAAGAATATTTTATTCACACAGGAGGTTAAAAGAGATGTTATATAACCGGAGCTTTAAGTGACTGGTAACTCACAATGATGCCCTACATTAGTCTGAAGATATGTCATACATTCAGGTCACAGCCTCTTCATGTAGCTGGGCATGCATGCATAGTTATTATAAGATCTACTGATACAGGATGAGGTGCTTATGAAGAAAATCTCCATAAATACAAATAGACACTGGTTCATCTGCAGAGGAAAGAAACACTGTCAAAGCTCTACTAATTACCTGATAGAGCAAGGGACTAAGTATTGGAAAAGTCTTTTTCATAAAATATGAAATTCAAGTATCACAGTGGCAATGCACTTGCTGGAGTTCTAAGAATGCAGTTGTTAGTGGGTGTGTGATTGTTGACTTGGCAGGGAGGGAAAAAGCATGATTCTTGAGGCTCCAGTATTTCTCACCAATGGCAACATTCGTTGTTTCGAACATTTATGGTTTTTAACACTTGTTGCCATTGGTGAGAAATACTGGAGCCTTCAAGAGCCGGGCCTCAGTCACCGCTCTACAGCCCTGGAGTGAGGATAGCTTCACTCTTGTTGTACAAGTAAGGAAATTGAGAGGCTTAGAGGCTTATCCAAGGGCACAGTAGAAAATGATCAATGCAGAGTTCAAACTTTGTCTTTGGAGTTCCAAAGCCTGCTTTTTGTCTCCTACATCTTTCTGCTTATCTTTTCTGAATTGATTAAAAACTGTTCGTAATGAACTATCTTAATTTCTGAATCATCTCCAACTAAAGATATTATTTCCTGAAATATGTCCATGAAAAGTGATTATATTTCGCTATCTCCAGGAATAGTTTATTTTCAAGATATGGAACTTCTTTTTGCTAAAATATCAGAGTATGCGCAGACCTTGCCATTTTACTTTGTTTAATGTAACTTTTATAAATGTGCATTTTCTGAAGATGTATTTTAAAATTCTCTCTGTTTTCTAAGCTATATGTTGGAGAATCAAGTTGAGAGAACCATATCAAACATCTAAACAGCTAGTTGAAAATGAATCTATCCTTGCCACATAAGATTCAATAAATATTTATAGAATAAAAGAATGACTGGGAACTTCATATGGCATTTGGAAAGTACCTGGAAAAATAGCAAAATCTTGCCACTCTTTATTTCTCACCAGATTTCTGGTTGAGTGGTATCAAATAAGAATCAGTAGGAAATTCACTGATCTTAATAATAGGTGTTAACTTAGTTTAACAGCAGATAATATAGGTAATAGTTTTTTCTAGGTGTGCCAAAAAAAAAAAAAAAAACGTGACCACAAAATAATGAGACATTATTCATCCTTTGACTTAAGAGTTTCACATTGTGGGATCTAACTTAAAGGTATACTGTTGAAAATAGTATACGTTTTCACATCACATGGCTACTTATTGCATCACTATTTACAATAACAAAAAAATGATAAACAACTCAAACGTTCCTCAATAAGGGACTGGTTAAATCACATATAGTATATCCATATGATATGCAGCCATAAAAAGGAACAAGTGATACCTGTATATACTTCCATGGAGTGATCTTTTTGACAAATCTACATGGAAAGAAGTACTGAACTGTATTTATTACCAGTAAAGTATGTCTGTAAGAAATTAATGAATGGAAAACAGTTTCGGAAAATTATTTAGTACCATTTGTTTTAAATTTCTGGAATATTCATTTGAAATCTTCATTTGAATTACTAATTCTCTGATAAAACTTACCATCTTTTATCTATTTTCTTTATCATTCTCTCTGTTTTCTTGAATGTATTAATTATGATAATTTAAACATATTTAGCTAACTCTAATAACTGCATTATCTATGGATCTGTTTCTATTGTGCATTTTTTTCTTGGTTTTAATCATGTGTCCTTGCTTTCTGGTATTTTGAATGTTGCATATTCTATATTAAAAATGTTTAGTAATTTCAGGAGATACCTTCCTTCAGAAAATGTTCAGTCTCCTGCTAGATCAATAGAGCGATGTCAAGTCACTTTAACCCAATCAGGGACTGTGCCGAGTCAAGGTTGAGAGGGAGCCCTGGAAATACTCCTTCCACATTTAGCAAGTATCCTGAAAGAAAAATTAGCTATGAACTTGAAAACCCTCCCCTACCCACCACAAGTCCACACATACAAACTGGTGATGTGCTTGAGATTTCCAGCAAGTCTACGCAAAAAGCTTTGCTTGTTCTCTGTTTTCTGGTAGTTGCTCCTTGTAGGTGAAAAGTCCACTGTTTCAGCTCCTGCCTAATGCCCAGAATTAACAAATGGCCAAAGAACAAAAGCCGTAGAGGTGGGCTCATCTCCTAGGGGGTTCCCCCTTCTGAAAACTTGGGTCCTCTAGTCTAAATGTCTGAATGTGTCTCCTCTGTATTCTAAGAGATGATTTCTATATTTCATATGGCACTCAGGGTAGTTTTCGGTGGGCAGAGTCCTTTTTTCCTGACCTGCCCTTAGCTCCTTCACACATATGTAAGTGGGAGCAGTATGACTAAACATATGTAAGAGCTCATATTTATTGTATTTATTATTTATAATACATACTTGTAAATTTGTATTTTATATATAAATCATTTATTAACTTTATTTTTATTTTACAGGTATCTGGATAAAGTAGTAAATAAATATATAGTGACAAATAAATAGAAAGTTATGTGAAAAGAAACCCACAAGATTGTTGACATTAATTATTTGGGTAGAAGTGATTAGCATTGGAATAGAGGTTGCAGTGGGTGATTGATACAGTAAGAATCTTCAGATTTTTCCCTACATACTTGCATGTTTTTGAATTTTTTGAAAGTTGCATTTATTTGGTAGTTAAAACAATAAAAAATAGAAAAAGCTATGTAAAACATTGGGGAAATTTATCCAAATTCTAAAGGAAAAGAGGCCAATGATATTAATAGAAAATAAAGCAGAATTCAAGTCAAGGACACTTCAATAAGGGAAAGCTAAATATCTTGTAGTGATGAAAAGTATATTCTAAAATGAATGCTGTAAATATAATGCACTAAATAACATGACATCTAAGTACATAAACCAAAATGTAAAGATTATTTAGCAAAATTTTAGTCATATTGGGAAATATGTACCCACATCACTGTTTTTGATAGACTAGGGAAATAAGAAATAAGGGTAAAAGTAGGATTTAAATAAACCATGTGCTTAACAGCAATGATTTTACTTTTGTTTTCAAGAGAAGAAAACCCTATTCTCACATGCACAAAAGAATGCCAATATTGTCACAATACCAGGCCGGAAAGAAACCTTAATAAATTCCCCAAAGTAGGAAGTGTAGGCATCATTCTTTCTGATCAAAATGAAATAGTTTGATAAACTAACAGTAAAAGCTCAACAAAACTCATTTAAAAAATTATTTTTTAAGTCTCCTGGACTTTATCAAAAGAGGCCAGGGTCATTGTAGAACAATAATAGTCAAGAAAATATTGAAGAGAAATAATGAGGGAACTGCCAGTCCATATATTAATACACTAAAAAGCAAAAACAAAGCAGTGTGATGTTCTTGTAGGATTATGCAGACATACCAATTAAACAAAACTAAAAACTAGAGTCTAGTGTGTTCTAAAAATACTTTATTAGTATATTGGTTTCCACAAGTAAACTAACATAACCTGGGTGGCTAAAACAACAAAAATTTGTTGTTTCACAGTTCTGGAGGTCAGAAATTAAACATCAAGGTATCAGGAGGGCCATCTGTTCTCTGAAAGCTCTAGGGAAGGATACATATTTACCTCTTCCTAGCTTCCAGTAGTTATCAGCAATCCTTGGGGATCACTAGCTTATAAATGTGTCACCCCAATTTCTGCCTCCATAGCGAATGGCATTCTCCCTGTGTCTGGATCCAAATTTCCCTCTTCTTTTAAGGACACTAGTCACTGGGTTAAGGCCCACCCTAATGCAGTATGACTTCTTTTTAACTTAATTATATCTGCAAAGACTCTATTTTCAAAAATGGTCATATTCACAGGTTCCAGGTGAACATAAATTTGGGGAGAACACAATTCAACCCAGTATACTTAGTCAACGTGCTTCTTAAATTCAAACAAAGGAAACTTAATTCTAGTTAACATGAATAAGAAAGTGAAATTTTACCATAAGGCTACTCTCCGGCACCCAAAAGCAGAGACTTCACAGTGGCTGGAATCAGGAAGTGTCAAGAATTTTCTGGGTCATTCTCACTCTGTCTCCATGCTCTGAGCTCCTCAACATGGTTCTTATCGCTGTCTTTCTGTGTGCACATCTGCTTTCTCCTTTTCCCTTTGCAGACTTGCCTCTCCATGCACATAGTATCCTTAGTTTCCATTTAGATGTTCTCAGTTCCAGGCACAAGGACCACCTAACTCTCAGTCCCTGTTCCAAATCCCTAGGAGAAATATGATCAGTCCAGGCCATCAGGACACAGTGATCCCCATCTATGGCTTGGGAGTTGGGGGTGCAGGTAGTTTTCAGAGAAATGTGACCATCACGAACTGGGCAGTTTCTTCCCAAGGTATTTTAGGTAATATTTTTAACCAGTAAGGAAAAGGAATACTCTTTCAATAAACTCTCTGGCAGGAGAAAATAACAATTTAGGAACAGGACGTAGCCTTGTCATGCATCATACAGCAAAATAAATCACAGAGAATTAAAGATTAAATGTAAAAGCATCTTAGAATACTGGAGAAAAGAGGTGAATATTTATATTACTTCATATATTTATGTAAAGAACTTTGAATCATTCCTCAAGGATGACAGCATATATATTAGTTATTTACTAGTTTAAAGTGCTAGTTGTCGATTACTTTAGGCTCAAAGAGTGAAAATTTGCTGCCAATGAGATTTTTAAAAAATGTGCAATGCCCACTTCTTTGAAAGATCTTAAAATATTATTTGGAGTGATACCCATATCATTGAAATTAAATTAGTGTTTTTCAAGGTGATTGCATTGAAAGGTATTATGCATTCAAATTTATAAATATCAGTATGGCTATTTCAAAATTAATGCAAAGTAGTCTGTAAAACTTCACTGTCACAAATTTATGGAGACTACTGTTTCCCTATCTCAATGTTTGTTTAAGTGCTCTGCTATTATTCCAAGTATTATGGCCTCATTGAATGAGTCTACAGTACTAAAAAAAAGCTTCTTCATTAAATAAGATTGTTCTAGAAAAATCAAAACTATATTCACTTAATGGAAAAGCTATTCTGTATTCTATTTATAACAAATAGAATATAACAAATATTCTATTTATAACAAAACCTCAATTGAAATTTTATAGAATAGGATAATACTTAATTTTATTTTCCATTAAATAAATTCATCTTTAAAATACTCTTAGATTAGCCTTTGTTGTTGAAACTCCTAAAAATGCATTACTACGGATTTCTAACTTAAAATAAGTTGAATAAAATAAATGTAATTGTATGTATCTTTGATTACTTAGGACCCTCAAGTGTGGCGGCACTTAGTAGGCATTTAAGAGTGATGGGTAAGTAAGTGATTTAACAGGTTAATTTTCCAACATTGGTTGCAATCAACGATTTGCATTGACTAGTGTTTTGAACGATGATGTGAAATAGAGCAGCATTGAAAAAATATCTCATTCCTAAATTTCTCTAAACTAACTTTTAAAAAAATAAGTACTTGATATAAGGATATTTTGTCTTTTCCTACAAGCTGAGAGCAGAGAATGCCAATAAAATTAGAATGCTAGGATTTTAGATTTTCATTAATTAATGCTTTATAGTATTTACCTCATTTTCTACATTTGAGTCTGAACCAATTAAATAATCCCAGGAGATAACAATTTTTTTCTTCAACTTGAAGTGCTTGGAATAATAGATGTGAAAGTATGTAGTAAATTGTAATAATGGTATAATACAAAAGGCATTATTTAAAATATTATTAGTAGTAATACCTTACATTTACTGGGTATTTAATAAGTTTCAGGTATTAATCTAAGTGCTTCCTATACTTCATCTTATTTAATCCTTGAAGCCACCCTCTGAGATAAATACTTTTATTATCACCATAAGGAGCATGGAGGTTAAGACTGAAGACCTTAGAGTCTCCAAACCAGGGAGGCAAGGCCATAGGAAATGTACAGTCAGTTTATTTATGAATGACTCTTTCCTTGTGTCCTCACTGCTTCAAGATCAACACAATGGAGAAATACTGAGAGCCAGCCATTGCCCACTGAAGTCATAATAAAACTATAGCCCTGTCAAAATATAAGACTAAGTGATTCAAAAATCCATTTTAAAGACATTAGTCTTAGCTTTCATAGAGTTTTTGGTGAAGAAACATGGAAATCCACTTGGGATTTAGCACACTGTGGTGAGTGTGCTTTCAGTTACATAGATTCAAATATCAAAACTAAAAATACAAGAAAGCAGAGGACGTGTAAAACATTCCCAGCTGACTGTTACCTGACTACTGACAGTAGGAGGGAAAGAACTAGTCAAATAACTTCTTGTTGTTTGACAAAATAGCTCTTGATTTTGTGAAGAGCAAAATAACATCCTCTTTATGTTTTGATGTAATTGAGCCAACCAAGAGGTCTGTATTTGCACAATTTTTCTTCACAGGGTCAACTGAACAAATTTCTAATTCTCAAGAAAGAGAAAGAAGTAAGTTACTGAGTTTAACAAACTTCTCCACAATCTATGTTGATTTAACGTTTGAAAATCGTATTATATTTTGCTACTTTATTCACTTATTACCATTACATTAATTTTGTAGGAGGCTGTCATATTCTATTTGAGCCCAATAAATCACAATGAAATGATTAAATATCTTATATTTAGCAATTAACAAAGGACTTTGATCTTTTTCAAAATCATTCAGAGACTTTCAGTATAATGATAACATACACTTGACTGCTTTCAAATAGGAAACTCCCTGAAAAAAATGAGAGGGAGGGAGAAATTTCTGTTTTGGAACAAAAAACCAAACACCGCATGTTCTCACTCATAGGTAAGAGTTGAACAATGAGAACACAGGGACACAGGGAAGGGAACATTACACATCAGGGCCTGTTGTGGGTGGGGGCTAGGGGAGGAATAGCATTAGAAGAAATACCTAATGTAGATGATGAGTTGATGGGTGCAGCAAACCACCATGGCACATGTATACCTATGTAACAAACCTGCATGTTCTTGCACATGTATCCAAGAACATAAAGTATGATTTAAAAAAAAAAGAATTTCTGTTTTAAATTAAAATAAAAACTGAATTTCTGAGGGCATGTGAAACATTAATTTTAAAAAGCTTTGACTTCTGTATCAGTGACATTATTGGAACCACTGACCTGTATTAAAAAGAAAGAAAAATAACACACATTTGGGTGCTTTGGAATTAAGAGATTGGTTTGATAGCCAGGCAGGCTGCATTCATTTACTTTAGTATGCTAAATAACTAGATAAAACTAAATAGAGTGAGTCATTTGGAAATCTCAACTCTTTATGCTACCTTATATACATAAATGTATTATCACCTTGCATTAGATGAACATTTTCAATCATGCCTGTGTCCCTGGCATTGTATAGGTGATGAGAATGGTGGTACTCATTTCCCAGGGAAAGTTCAATCTTGAAACCCAGATGGCTGTACAGAGTGTTTTCTTTTAAAATCCAGGAAATGGTGCCTGGAAAACAACTGGTTTTCCTCAGTTGTTCGGGTTTCGTCAAGCGCTGTATTCAGTGCTGTGAAAGCTAGTAGTTTCCGATATCAGTAAGACAGTGTCATTGCAATGACTGACCCACTAAATTTGGCTCTAAATATATCTAGGTTGAAATATTAGGTATATCATTCACTGGCTACTTGACTTTGGGTAAATATCTCACCTCCTATGATTTTTTTATTTTTAATTGATAAATAATTATATGTATTTATGGGGTACAGGGTGACCTTTTGATATATGTTTACATTGTGGAATGATGAAGCTAAATGAATTAACATATTTATTACCTCATGCACTTATTGTTTTTGGTGGTGAGAGATTTAAAATCTCTTTAAGTAATTTTGAAATATACAATATATTATGATTAACTACACTCACCAGGCTGTGCAATAGAACTCTAAAACGTATTCCTCCTGAGTAACTGAAACTTTGCACCCTTCAGATGACATCTTCCTATTCCCCATTCCCTCCTCCCACCCAGCCTCTGATAACCACCATTCTACTCTTTACTTGGATGAGTTCAACGTTGATTTCACGTGTAAATGAGATCATGAAGTATTTGTCTTTTTGTGCCTAGCCTATTTCACTTCACAATACAAAGATACATGAGCTTATTTCAATCTTAGTTTCATCTTTGTGGGAACAGTAAACTTCTTCTACAGAGATCAGAGAGGTTACACAATTAAGATATATATATATGATATTTGTCTATATATCTATATATCTATATCTGATGTAGATCTGTGTCACATAGATCTATATATGAGATAGCTGTTATTTATCTACAATTTTCTATTATATCTATTAATCTAGTTTTATACACTATAATTACAATATAATATCTATAACATATATATTTTATATATAATATGTTATATGATATGTAATATATCTGATATAATATGTTGTGACTATAATATGTGATATCTATAATATAACATATATTAAAATATATATTATGGATAAATTAATTGATATAATAGATATATATTCAGTTGATACTCCATATCTGAGGGTTCCACATTTGTGGATTTTCTTAATGTTTTCTATTTGCAGACAACTGCGGATAGAAAATTTTTTTTAAAAATTGCATCTGTGCTGAACATGTGCACTATTTTTCTTGTCATTATTCCCTAAACAATACAGCATAACAACTATTTACACAGCATTTACATTGTATTAGATATTATAAGTAATCTAGAGAGGATTTAAAGAATATGAGAGGATGTGTGTAGGTTTTATGCTAATATTATGTAATTTTATATCAGAGACTTAAGCGTTGATAATGGTTTGGCTCTGCGTCCCCACCCAAATCTCATCTCAAATTGTAATCCTCACATGTCCAGGGAGGGACCTGGTGGGGAGGTGACTGGATCATAGGGATGGCTCTCCCAAGCTGTTCTTGTGATAGTGAGTGAGTTCTCACGAGAGCTGATGGTTTTGAAAGTGTTCCACAGCTTCCTCCTTTGCTTTCTGTCTCTCTCCTGCTGCCAAGTAAGATGGACCTTGCTTTCCCTTCACCTTCTACCATGATTTTAAGTCTCCCGAGGCCTCTCCATCAACGCAGAACTGTGAGTCAATTAGACCTTCTTTTTAAAATAAATTATCCAGTCTCAGATAGCATTTTTACAGCAGTGCGAAATGAACAAATACAAGCATCCAATGGTGTTTGGTATTTGCAGGAGATTCTAGAATCAATCCCCAACATCTGTTAATCAAATATATGTGCACATATATCTATAATGTATAGTTTAGTGTACCCAGTAAAAGTGGAATTCAATAACTAGTGTCCATTTGTAGTAGTTGTAGTACTAGTAGTAGTAATAGTATGAGTGTACTGTAGAAAGGATAATAATTTGAGTTCTGAAATCAAGAAGACCTGATTTTGAATCTTGACCCCACTACCTAATAGTCCTGTAAGCAGTTTTCTGACCTGTAAAATGGAAAAAAAAAAAAAAAGATTTCTAACAGCCAGATTTTTATAAAGATTAAATTAATTTATATATATAAAGTGTTTTGCATAAAACTATTAATATTACCACGTAACTTCAAAAATATGTCTGCAGATTCTGGACTGAAATAATGTTTTACCATTTGTTGTATCTCTGGGACTCCCTGATATGTAGGAGACGATTTATTAAATGGTTCTTTAATTGATAGATCATGTGTCATGGATCAGATCTCTCCATGGACCGTCACTCCCATTCCAAGCTATTTTTTTCCATATATCAAACCAGCAGTTTTAATTTGCCTAGCTCTCTATTTTGATTGATGTGTGGCAGCCTTAGATTTGAATGCAGTCAATAAACTGTCACAGCTGGATTTGGGATACAGTTAGGGTACCCTGGCACTATTAAGATTAGCTTTCTGGAAAAATCCTCAAATGGAGGAATACATAAAATGAGAATACTGATGTCAAACAAAATACATGACCAGTGTGATATTGGACAAATTGTTTACCTCTCTGGGCCAGTTTTGTCGTCTACAAAGTGGAAAAAAATGATTCCAGGGTCCTTTCATTCTTTAAAAATCCTCATGACTTTGTTAGAATTCCTCTCCTTCATTCACGTCTCCTTCTCTTTAGAGTTAACAGCTTTAGCCATTAGGTCTCTAATCTATCTCAAATTACTTCTTGGTGTGGTAGGGCCTCAGGTTAATTTTTTTCCATATGCTTATCCAGTTATTCCAGTTCATTTGTTAAAATGATTTTCCTTTCTTCCCTGAATTGTCTTAGAGCTTTTGTAAAAAGTCAATGATCATTTATGTGTATATCTATTTCTGGACTCTGTTGTGTTCCTTTCATGCTTTTATCACTCCTAATGCCAATACCACCTCATATTTGTCTACAATATCATTTATACAGTCTTAAAATCAGCTATTGTGGGTTTTTCAACTCTTTTTCTCTTTGAAAATTGCTTTGGCTACTCAGTGTCCTGTGAATTTCTAGATACATTTTTAAACCATCTTGTCAATTTCTGCCAAAAAGTGTGTTGGGATTTTGCTTTGAATTGTTTTATATTGATAGACCAATTTAGAGAAAATGAATATCTTAATAATAATATATAGTATTCTAATTTAAGACATGGTATGTCTCTTCATTTATTAGGTCTTCTGCTATTTTCTCATCAATGTTTTAGTTTCTGGTAGAGGCATCTTGCATATCTTTTGTTGTAATTATGTCTAAATATTTTGTATGTTTAATACTCTTAGAAATGAATTATTTCTCTTAATTTTATTTTACACCCATTTGCCATTGCTAAAATACAGAAATTTATTTGTATACTTGCCTTGAATCTTAGAAATTTACTGCATAATTTTACTAGTTCTGTCAGGGTATTTTTAAAGATTCCTTAGTATTTTCTACATAAACAATCATGTTACCTGTGAATAAAGATAGTTTTACTTCTTCCTTTCCCATCTTTATGACTTTACTCTTTTTTACTTTATTGCACTAGCGAGGGCCTCCAGAACAAAATGGAATAGAAATGGTAAGAGCAAATATCTTTGCTTAGTTCCTGATGTTGGGAGGAAGTATGCAATTTTTCCACATTAGGTATTTACTGGCCATTGTGTTTTGTTTTGCCTTTTTTTTGGTAGGTCCCTTTATTAGATGGAGAATGTTCCTTTTTATTCCTAGAGTGAGAAGTTATTTTTTAAAAAATTAAATGAATGTTTAACTTGACAACTGTTTTTCCTACATCTATTGTATCATTATAAAGCTATGCTCTATTAATTCTGCTAATGTTGTGAATTACATTAATTGATATTTGAATGGTAGCTCAGTCTTGCATTCTTGAGATAAAAGTCCTTTGGTAATGCTATATTTTCTTTTTTATATTTTTGTATTTCATTTGTTAATATTTCACAACTATAATTATGAGGCTTGTTCTTTTATTTTTATTTCTTATAATATCTTCATCAGGTTTTGCTACTGGGGTTATGCTGGTCTTTTTAAAATGACTAGGAAAGTATACTTTTTTTCCTCTCTTTTACCAAAAAAAAATTGTGTAAGAATAATATTACTTCCTTAAATGTTTTATAGGATTTAACATTGAAATCAATGAGCCTGGGGTATTTTTAAACAAAGATATTTAAATAAATTTAGTTTGTAATAGATAAAGAAATATACAGATCTTCTATTTCTTCTATTTTTTAGAAGTGTTGATAGTTTTGTGTTTTAAGCTATTTATAGATTTCATCTAATGTTGTTGATGGAAAGCTATGCATAATTTTTTTATCATTTCCCTTGTGATTTTTTTTCTTGATCCATGGGTTATTTAGAAATGTGTTGTTTAATAGCCAAATATTTGGGAGTTTGAGAACATACTATTATTATTATTTCTAGTTTATTTTTCTTGTCATCAGAAAACATGCTCCATAATTATTTCAGTTTTTAAAGTTTATTGTGACTCGTTTTATACTCCAACATATGGTCTACTTTAGTAAACATTTCATATGCACTTAACAAGAATATTTAATCATCAGCCATTGAGGTACAAATTGTCTATATCTTTATTGGTTTTTCCTCATTATATAACTGACCGAAGGTACTTTGAATGCTCCAACTATAATTGTGTCTGTGTGTTTCTCTCTTTCGAGGTGGTTGCTTTTGCTTCACATATTTTTAAAATCTCTATGATTAGATGCATATACATTTAGGATTGTTAAGTATTCCTAATGAATTGACCAGTTTATTACTTGTAAAATGTCCTTCTTTATCTCTGATAGTATTCCTTATCTTTAAGTCTACTTTGCCTGACATTAATATCGCCACACAAGCTTTCTTATAGTTACCATTGTATGATACAGTTTCCACTCTTTTTACTTTCAAAGTCTCTGCATCTTTGTATTTAATATGCATCTTTTAGTCATTAGCATATAATTCGTCCTTGTATTTTTCCCCAATTTGATTATCTCTGTCTCCTTATTTAGCATTTATGTTTAATGGAATTATTGATACAGTTGGGTTTATGTCTACTCTTTTGTTATTTGTTGTCTATTTGTCTATCTTCTGTTGTAGATCTTTCTCTGTTGCTAATTTTCTGCCTTCTTAATTGAAAAGGTTAATTGAAGAGATATTAGTATTCCCTTTTAATTTCTTTATTGCCTTTTAGCTATAACTTTTTTGTGGTTGGTCTAAGGTTACCAAATGTATCAATAATTTATCATAGTCGGGGGGCGGAGCAAGATGGCCGAATAGGAGCAGCTCCAGTCTCCAACTCCCAGCGCGAGCGACACAGAAGACCGGTGATTTCTGCATTTTCAACTGAGGTACTGGGGTCATCTCACTAGGGAGTGCCGGACAATCGGTGCTGGTCAGCTGCTGCAGCCTGACCAGCGAGAGCTGAAGCAGGGCGAGGCATCGCCTCACCTGGAAGCGCAAGGGGGAAGGGGATCCGTTTTCCTAGCCAGGGGAACTGAGACACACAACACCTGGAAAATCGGGTAACTCCCACCCCAATACTGCGNAATAATTTATCATAGTCTACTTACAGTTAATAGTGTATCATTTCACAGAAAATATAACTACCTTGCAACAATGTAATTCTTTCTAATTATAGGAATTAAAAGAATGGTTCTTTGCCTATTGTCATATATTACATTTGAATGTGTTACAAACCCCACAATGCAGTGCTAACATTTTTAAACCATCAATTGTCTTTCAAAGAAATTAAGGGAAGAAGAAAATGTACAATTTACCCATGTGTTTGACATTTTTTATGTTCTTTGTTCCTTTCTGTACATCTAGATTTCATGTTTCATCTGCTGTCATGTCCTTTCAGCTTGAAGAACTTACTGTAGCATTTCTTATAATGCATTTTTGGGTTTTGTTGTTGTTGTTGTTGTTTTGGGTTTTTTTTTCTGACAACAGATTATCTTAGCTTTAGTTTATCTGAAAATGTTCATCGGCTAATCAAAATGTTGAGTAAGTTCACTTATATACTACTTTTTGAAAAATGATCCATATATTCTCCATTGTGGCAGAAACATTCATTCCTCATGTAATATTCATAACCTACTCAATTTATCAGCACTCTTGCAGGTCATAAGTTCTTAAGATTGTTATATTCAGGAAAAACATTTAATAACACGCATGAGATCTCTGTTAGCCCTCTTGCCTTGCAATCAGGGAGGTCACATCTTTGAAAATATTTCAACCACAGGATAGTGGAGATCAGCCCAGATTCGCTAATTACTGGTGGAGCAAAGTCCTTTCCTCTCCTCAGCCTGTGATTTGCTCTGAGCTATATAGAGTGACCATGATATAAACTTTGGTTGTACAGTTTACCCTTGAACAACACAGGCTTGAACCATGTGGGTTCACTTATATGCAAATTTTTTTCCAAAAAATATGTTGGAAAATTTTGTGAAGATTTGTGACAATTTGAAAAATGCACAGATGAACCACATAGCCTTGAAATAAAAAAAGTAATGAAAAGGTAGCTATGTCAAGAACACATAAAATATACGTAGGTAGTTTTTTAATCGTTTACTACCATAAAATATATACAAATATATTATAAAAAGTTAAAGTTTATTAAAACTTAGTCACATAAACCTAGACTGTACATGGTGCCATTCTTGATTGAGAGAAATGTAAATAAATGTAAAGATGCAGTATTAAATGATAACTGTGTAAAATTAACTATAGGGCATACTATACTATGGTAATAATTTCATAGCCACCTCCTGTAGTTATTGTAGTGAACTCATGTGGCAAGTATCTGCATAAAACAATGTACGAAGCTAATCATCTCCATGTGAGCAGTTCATCACTCCAGTAAATTGTGCATCAAATTAAAAAGCGATCTCTCATGGTTCCTGCATATTTTTCATGTTCAGTGCAATACCCTAAACCTTGAAAAAAACCATGGTAATCACATAAAGTGCCCCTAGTGATACTGGAACTGCTCCCAAGAAGCAGAGAAAAGTCATGAAATTACAAGAAAAAGAATTGCTTGTTATGTACCATAGATTGGGGTCTGCAATTGTGGTTGTCCATCATTTCAGGAAAAATGAATCCAGCATAAGGATCATTGCAAAAAAAAAAAAAAAAAAAAAGGAAAGGAAAGGAAACCCGTGAAGCTGTCACTGTAGTTATGCAAGCAGGTGCAAAATCTTCTACTTTTGCAAGTACCTTTTTTTGTCATATTGAAAATGCAACTTTTATGTGGGTGCAGGATTGCTATAAGAAACACATGCCTATAGATTCTAATATGATTTGAGAAAAAGTGAAGTCATTACTTAAAGCAAAAGGAAAGTGATGGATCTAAAGCTGGAGAAATTAATGCCAGCAAAGGATAGTTTGATAATTTTAGAAAGAGGATTAGTTTTAAAAAAATAAAGATAACAGGAGAAGCAGCTTCTGCCAACCAAGAGGCAGCAGATGAATTCCCAGACCCTGTTGAAAAAATCATTGAGAAGAAAGGATATATGAATTGGTTTTTAAGGCAGACAAAGTGTCCTATTCTGGGGGGAAAAAAGCCACAAATGACATTTATTAGTGGGCAGATAAGTGAGCCCCAGCATTTAAGGCGGGAAGGGGTGTGCTAACTCTACTGCTTTGGGCAAATGTAGTCAGATCATTATAATCAGAACTGCAGCTTGATCTATAAAACTGCTAACCTCCCAAGCCTTGAAGGTAATAGAGAAACACCAGCTGCCAGTCTCTTGATTGTACAACAAGAAGGCCTGGGCAATGTAGACTCCTTTTCTGAATTGGTCCTATTGATGCTTTCTCTTTGAAGTTAGGAAATATCTTGCTTGTAAGGGACTGCCTTTTAAAGTTCCTTTGATATTGAATAATTCCCCTGGCCACCCAGATGCCAAAGGCATCAAGATGATATGCTTGCCCCCAAACACAATATCTCTGATTCAGTCTCTAGATCGGGGTCATAAAGATCTTTAAGGCTCATTACACATGGTACTCTATGTTAACGCTATGGAGGAGAACCCCGATAGAGAGAACATTATGAAAGTCTGGAAGAATTACACCACTGAAAATGGCATCATTGTTAAAAAAAAAAAAAAAGCCAGGAATGCTATCAAACCTGAAGCGATAAATTTCTGCTGAAGAAAACTGTATCCAGATGTTGTGCATGATATAGGATTTACAGCAGAGTCCATCAAGAAATTCATGAAAGAGATTGTGGATATTATGAAAAAAGTTGGGAGGTGAAGAGTTTCAAAATATGGATCTTGGAAAAAAAATTCAAGAGCTAATAGACACCACACCAAAAGGAATTAAGAGAAGACAACTT
Source organism: Rhinopithecus bieti (assembly GCF_001698545.2). Taxonomy (NCBI): domain Eukaryota; kingdom Metazoa; phylum Chordata; class Mammalia; order Primates; family Cercopithecidae; genus Rhinopithecus; species Rhinopithecus bieti. The sequence continues at coordinate 1,108,169 of NW_016816905.1, forward strand.
GATAGAGATAAGTGCTTCCAAACCAGTATCAGGCAACGAGGAAGAAAACATAGAAGAAGCAGTACCAGAAAATAGCTGACATTAGACTATCTGGCAGAACCAGCACTTCCTTTTCCTCCTTCTCCTCAGCCTACAAAACATGAAGGTGACAAGGATAAAGACCTTTAGGATGATGTACTTCCTCTTAATGAATAATAACTATATTTTCTCTTCCTTATGATTTTCTTAATAAGTTGTTAGCTTACATTATTTTAAGAATACAGTATATAATACATAGTACATACAAAAACATGCTAATCAATTGTTTTTGTTATTAGTAAGACTTCCAGTAAACAGTAGGTTGTGAGTAGTTAAGTTTTGGGGAGTCAAAGTTTATTTGTAGATTTTCAACTGTGTGGAGGCCAGCACCTATAATCCCTGCATTGTTGAAGAGTCAACTGTATTAATCTATTGAGTTTGGGAATAATTTGTTACCTGCCTTAGCCTAGTCTGACTGGTATATCTGCTGATTTTAAATTATATACTAAATTTTTACAAGAATATATGCTTTTTAGGATTTCCATTCTCTTCTATTGATCTATCTGTCTTTTCTGATATCAATACAAAACTCCTTTGATTTTTTTGTAGCTTTATAACACAAAGAGATGTCTGTTGGGGGAAAACTTACTGTCATTAGTCTTCTTTTCAAAAATGCTTGGGTATTCTCAAACATGTCATTCTCATGAGTCACCTCTAATTTAACTTTAATTATATTCCCAAAAAGAGCCCAAACGGGGTTCAACTTACAGATTAATTTAACTAAATTGAGACTACTTATTCAAGAACATATTGGGTTTTTCCATTTTTCATCTTATTTACATCCCACAGTAAAGTTTTATAGTTTTGTCAACATATATTCTTCATCCTTCATTTAAGTATATTCCTGGGTATTTTATATTTTTTCTTGCTAAATGTACTAAATGACATATTTTTACCATTGTTTATTCTCACTGGTTATTTAAATTATATATTGTTGAATACAGCCTGTACTGGCTCTAATTACTGCATTGGAATCATCTACATGGCTAATTCACCATCCTGTATGATATATCTATATACAATTCATAGGATTATGCGTTCTGTATGGCCTCATTGATGAGGCCACCAGAGTACAGAATAATTTTTGAAAACATTCTTTTGTTGTGTTGTTTAAAAATTGAAAGGGACCTTTGGATCACCTGGTTTACCTCTCCCATTTTTATATGAAACAATAAAGGCTATTTCAGAGCAAACACTTGAGTTCCAAGGCCATGCTGATTTCAATTTAACATGATTATTGAGCTCTTACCATGTATCTGACTTCCTGATTCTAGGAAGCCCAGAGCATGCCCCAACCATAATCTGAGATAGGCACAGAGTAGCAGCTCAATAAATGTTTGTTTGATGGATTTGATGGCTTTATTTTGAAATAACATGTCATTGCTAGGGGTCATTGCTCATCAGATTTATAGAAAGCAAACAGTACAAGCATGAAAGTTATTTCAGTGTACTTTTCCATCAATTCATACTTACCACAAAGGCCTTTGTGAGTTTCAGAGGGAAAAATCTGCCTTTGCAACTGGAAAAATATAAGCCTGGCCATTTGGAGCTCCTGCAGGAAGTAGGTGAAAAGATTTCTTTTGCCTCTTGGGCTTCCTAAAGTATTTTCCATCTTACAATAAATTACACATGCTTCTCTGGCCCCAGGAGCCTAGTTTTCTAAGTTATTTTTTTAAACATGGCAGGAGTTTGCAGACAGCTGCCACTGGAAACATCTATGGCTTTATCTACTTCAATGAACAGCTGAGTACATTCAGACATAGCAACACTTTCCAAAAGTTTGCATCTAAGCCAAAGGAGATTGGGACAAGACTCAACTCATGAAAACAAGAGGTAGCACAAGTTAAAAATATAAATTGATTTGCAAGAGGCTAAATTAAGATCCATGGATAAACAAGTTAATTTGGCTTAGGGAAAAAATCTTTGATGAAGTCAAATATCTGTCCTTAATATTTATTATATAGTCAAGGCTAAGATTACATCATTTGCAGCTCAAATCTCAATTCTGCCATTTACTAGCTGTGTGATCTTTTAATTTTACTTAACCTCTCTGAGCTTCAGTTTCCACATGTATAAAGTGAAGATAACTTTATATTTAAAGAGTTTCTGTGAGAGTTATGATGATTTTTGGTGAACATTTGTGCTCAGTAAGCTTCAGTTAAGTAACATAGACCCAAGGAAGGCAATTGAATATTATTACAGATAATGGATCTGACCTGGGAAACCAATAATTCTGCTCATGTTTTAATAGCTTAAGAACCAGTTTTAAATCAACCAAAATTGAGAGTTTCCCTAAGCAATATCATTCAGTTTAATTCAACTACATATAAGGCAGTATGCACAACATTGTTGATGACAAGAATGAAAAAGGCATGGTTTCACCTTTCAGAGAGTACTTGATCTAAGAGGAGGAATAGGAAAGTCACCTAGGAATACAATGGACTGTAGCCAGTACCATATGACCATGAAATAACACCCTAATTCTAGAGGGAGAGTGATTACGTTGGTTGATAGGATCAGGGAAAGCTTCAAGAAGGAGGGGCATTTGTACTGAGTCCTGTAATCAACAGGGTTTTGAGAGATGGAAAGACCGGAAATGTTGTCGCTGATAAAGTAGAAAAAACTATGCCCAGACACAAGAAATGAAGGAAACTGAATATACATACAGTCATTCATTTATTTATTTGTGTGATAAATATTGGGTGTTTGGGGTTAGAAAATTAAGTTTGATTGGAATCCTGAACATATGTGGGGAAGTCATGAATGCATCCTCCAACAGGTAGGTTGGGGCTCAGGTGAGGGGAACATACAGTTACCAGGCTATGGTGCCCTGTATGGGATGGGGAAGTCAGAAGAGGATATGTGTGAATAATAGAGTCATCAGAAATGACTGGAGCTCTGCTTTTAGGATGATTACCCCCATAGGTTGGCGATTTTAAAGGACTCTTGGTGAGAGGTTATGAGAGCCTAGAGGGGAGGGGGAAATCAGAATATTTTGGAGGAACATTGGCCGGATTAATCACTGGTGGGACAGAGGCATAAGACCAAACTAAATGAAGTTTCTCACCTCTGTACTAAGAATATGAGTCCTGATCATGTGTATAGATCATAGAAGGGATGATGATGCTGACATCAAATGGACATGGTGGTTCTGAGGGGCACTGTGGCACAACTTAAGGATTTGAAATAAAAGAAATTGCCAAGGGCTTAGAGAAGGGGAACAAGAGCAAAACCTGGGAGAATGCCTGAATTTGAGGAATAGAAAAAGAAATCAGTGGAGAAAAATCAGTTAGAGACACCAGAGAGGAGTTTGAAGAGTTCAGGTTCACCTAAGTGGAAGGAAATTTCAAGGAGTAGATGACAAGTGGCATCATAGCTGTGGAGAGGTTGAGGATAGAAACTGAGGAAAAGTTAATGTTAAATGTACTGATTAGAAAAATCACTGGTGACCTTCAGGAAACCAGTTTTAGTATAGAGGTGAGGTCAAAAGGTAGAGCATATGTGAATGTGAGTCTTTAAAATGGTGCTTGGGAATTGATTGGTTTTGTTAGATTTGGCAGCATGCCCCGAATGGAGTTACAAGAAAAGCCCAGAGCCAATTTTATCTGCAATAATGAGTCCTTGAATGTGTTAACTGCTTGCATCCTTTTTGTTCAAAGTGCTTAAACAAAAGTTATTTAATTCATATTACCTAATTTCCTAATTCACATTGCCTAATTACCTCAAAACCACCTTGTAAGGCCAGGAAGTCAGGAAGCAATTTCCTCATTTATAAAATGAAATAGAGATCTGAGATATTAAGCAATTTATGCCAGGTCACACAGCTAATAAAAAACAGGGGCAGGATAAGGACCCAGGTCTCCTGTTTCCTCGTTCAACACTACTTCCATTGCTCCAAACCAAATGTATAGGGCTCTACTGCCAATAGGTCTCATCTTACCTGGCAATGAAAGTTCAGAGACCACATACAAAGCCCGTATTTAACAAAGAACACATAATAAATCAGAGACAAGGAATATCTCTCTTTCTCCAGCACACTGGAAACAGGTGGATTAGCTTGAATTTGAACTTCTCAGCCAGAAGCCTCTGTGCAACGAGCTAACAATTTAAGGTTATTTTTCTCTCATCTTTTTTCCTGTATGTAGCAAGTCAAGAACTGCCATTGATTTTTTAGTGTCTTGATATACTTGTTGGCTTTTTAATCATTCACATAAAAGGAGCCAGTAATAAGCCCAACTTCGTGATTCCATCAAAAACCAATTATTTGTGAGTAATTGACATTGGAATTTTCACTGTTTTCTTGAGGTCTACCAGACCCTAGAGACATACATTTTTAATGGTGACAATAAGCATTATGGAGTAGTCAGAGTCAGAAGGAGTAGGATGGCAGGGGAGCATACTAAGATGCTTTCCTAAGAAAGGAGACCATTTGACTTTGACCCATTAAAGCATAATTCCCCAGTTCCTGCTACTGCCTTCTCTTCTCTGTTCTCTAACCTTAGCCATGATAAATAGTCAATACACAATGATACAACATTTAAAAAATAATCAAGTAGGCCAAGATGTCCATGGATATCATATCCCTGTTCATCATGGATCATCTCAGGGCACAAGTACCTTTGCCTACAACAAGGAGATTATTCACTAGAGTCTTTTGCTAATTCCTGATACATAGGGATAAGATGTCATTATGTGGTCTAGACACACTGAGATTGATCTCTCATACTTCAAGAGGCCATTGGTTCCAAACTGATTGTGAGTTGTTTTCATCATGGATCTTGGTACAGTTTAGGGTTTTGTTCACACTTATTGTCTTTAACAGGCCAGGTCTGAGGATTTTCAGTGGAAGTGGTTACTTGCTGGCCCAGGAGAGCTCTAAATTCAATGGTAGCAGATGCTATTAGATGAGACTTCTGGATAGTGAAGTTCCTTTTCTTCTCAGCACATCACCTGTTACCATGCTTCAGGTTCTGAAAGACATGAATCCTGGAGAAACACGACACCTTATATAAACATATATTTATTATTATTTATTTATTATCTCATATTATAGCTCACCTCCTCAGAGAATCACATACAAACTTCAGGGATATTTCAATTTATTTACCCATGTTTTTTTTAAGGCCTCTTTCTTCCCTAAGAGACCTTATATGGTTTGGCTGTGTCTCCACCCAAATCTCATCTTGAAATATAGCTCCCATAATCCCCACATGTCATGGGAGGGACTTGGTGGGTGGTAATTGAATCATGGGGGTGGCTACACCCATACTGTTCTTGTGATAGTGAGTGAGTTCTCACAAGATCTGATGGCTTAACAAGGGGCTTTTCCCTCTTTGCTCAGCACTTCTCCTTCCTGCCACCGTGTGAATAAGGACATGTTTGCTTCCCCATCTGCCATGATTGTAAGTTTCCTGAGGCCTTCCCAACCATATGGAACAGTGAGTCAATTAAACCTCTTTTCTTTATATATTACCCAGTCTCAGGTATTTCTTCACAGCAGCATGAAAATGGACTAATACAGTAAATTGGTACCAGGAATGGGATGCTACTATAAGGATATCAAAAATGTGGAAGCAACTTTGGAACTGGATAATAAGCAGAGGTTGAAACAGTTTGAAGGGCTCAGAAGAAGACAGGAAAATGTGGGAAACTTTGGAACTTCCTAGAAACTTGGAAGGTTCAGAAGACAGGGAGATGTGGGAAAGTTTGGAACTTCCTAGGGACTTGTTGAATTGCTTCAACCAAAATGCTGGTAGTAATATGAACAAAGAAGTCCAGCCTGAGGTGATCTCAGATGAAGATGAGGAACTAGTTGGGAACTACAGTAAAGGTCACTCTTGCTGTTTGTAGCAAGAGACTGTCAGCTGTTTGCCCCTACCCTAGAAATCTATGGAACTTTGAACTTGAGAGATGATTTAGGGTATCTGGCAGAAGAAATGTCTAAGAAACAAAGCATTCAAGAGGTGACAGAGCATAAAAGTTTAGAAAATTTGCCACCTGATGATGCAGTAGAAAAAAAAGCCCATTTTCTGAGGAGAAATTCAAATTAAGTTTACTGCAGGGATGGAACCCTCATGGGAGAACCTCTGCTAGAGCAGAGCAGAAGGGAAATGTGGGGTCAAAGTCCCCCACACAGAGTCCCCACTGGTGCACTGACCAGTGGAGCAAAGAAAAGAGGGCCACAGTCCTCCAGACCCCAGAATGGTAGATCCACCAACAGCTTGCACTGTGCATGCACCTGGAAAAGTCATAGGCACTCAATGCCAGCCCATGAAAGCAGCTAGGAGGGGAGCTGTACCCTGCAAAGCCACATGGGGCACAGCTGCCCAAAGCCATGGGAGCCCACCTGTTGCATTAGCATGACCTGGATGTGAGACATGGAGTCAAACAAGATCATTTAGAACTTTAAGGTTTAATGGCTGCCCTATTGGATTTCAGACTTGCATGGGGCCTGTAGCCCCTTTGTTTCGGTCACTTTCTGCCATTTGAAACAGGTATATTTACCCAATGTCTGTACCCCTGTTGTATCTAGGAAGTAACTAACTAGCTGTTGATTTTATAGGCTCATAGGCAGAGGGGACTTGCTTTGTCTTAGATGAGACTTTGGACTTGGTTTTTGGGGTTAATGCTGGAATGACCTAAGACTTTGAGGGACTGTTGGAAAGGCATCATTGTGTTTGGAAATGAGAGGACATGAGATTTGGGAGGGGCCAGGAGCACAATGATACAGTTTGGCTGTGTCCCCACCAAAATCTCATCTTGAATTGTAGCTCCCATAATCCCCACATGTTGTGGGAGGAACCCAGTGGATGGTAATTGAATTATGGAAGCAGTTACCCCCATGCTGTTCTCCTGATATTGAGTGTATGTGTAAGTCTGAATGACTTTCATATTCTTTTTGTGCTCCTAGAACCTAATTTTGGTTTTGGAAAATTCAAAGAATGGAGAATCAAATCAAGAGACAGAAAACTTCATGCTATTCTGACGTATAGAACTCAAACAATATTGCTGAAAAATAAATATGACCACTTTCACCATAGATCTGAAGAGTATTCGCTATTTATTGATACTTTATAAGGATGGTGATGATGACAATGATAAAGGGTTCATCCTGAAGCAAAAGCAGTGTCAGCCCAACCTCACATGCTCTAAAAAAAAAAAAAAAAAAAAAAAAAA
>NW_016816905.1:1115734-1123149 GCF_001698545.2 Rhinopithecus bieti
AAAAAAAAAAAAAAAAAAAAAAAAAATGAGAAGAAAGAACCATAGTCAGGGCGAGGACTGTGACCCCTCCATTCCTTCCCCTGGAGTTCCACCAATATAGTGGCCTTGAATTCTATGAGGAAATGCTCCCTCCTGAGGAGCAATGAGGAGAAAATGTGTGGTTGATGCCTAGGAGAGGAAATTTAAATTTGGAATACTAGTATCTGTGAACATGCACATTGAAGCAACTAAGCAATGACTAGCTGACAAGCACCAGTTTATGTTTGAAGAATTATAGTCAAGGATCCTAATGAAATTGTTTTTACTCCTACTCCTCGGAAAATTGAATTAACTCCAATAAGAGTAAATCTGTAGATTTAGCCCATAGAAGGCAGCTAGCTTTCTTGCAGAAGTCAGGGTTTTTCCTTCTGAACTTCTCCCAGAGTATTCTCTATTTATGGGGAGTCTGTCTAGGTGAATATCTCAGTAGCACGTTTACTGCTGTGTATCTTGTAGACACATCCCCAAAGTACTTTTCCAGCTATGGTTTCTATTGGTTGCAACAAACCTGTGATAAAAGTCAGATGTTTGATGAAGAGCCTGAGGCACAGATAAGTTAAGCCATTTTTCAGAGCTTGCACAGCTGCCGAGTTTAGTGATAGACCTGAAATTTGACCCAGTCCCTTCTCTACCAGCCTGGCCTCCAGATGGCAGCACATGGTGAGTGCTCACAAATAAGAAGAGTAAAGAATGACTGTTGACCGGGCGGGGTGGCTCACGCCTGTAATCCCAGCACTTTGGGAGGCTGAGGCGGGCGCATCACGAGGTCAGGAGATTGAGATCTTCCTGGCTAACTGGGTGAAACCCCATCTCCACTAAAAAAAAAAATACAAAACAATTAGCCAGGCATGGCAGTGGGTACCTGTGGCCCCAGTTACTCAGGAGGCTGAGGCAGGAGAATGGCGTGAACCCAGGAGGCAGAGCTTGCAGTGAGCAGAGATCACACCATTGCACTGCACTCCAGCCTAGGTGACAGAGCAAGACTGTCTCACAAAAAAAAAAAAAATGACTTTCGTCACTGATGTGGATTATTTTTTTTTCCAATGAACATAGTGATGAGAGCAATCACAAAAGCACTGATAAGCATCTTCTTCTGAGTCTTTACCAATTATTCATGTTATTCATAACCAAGATAGAGCAAAGCAAATACATAGCTTCATTGCTACCACTTATGTGCCTGCTGTATCCATTGAAATGTAATATACATCATATGCATGTATTTTTGCTCAGTTATTACTTAAATTTGTAAGGAAGATATTATTCTTCCCATATTACAGATGAAGAAACTGAGATCCAGAAAAAAGAAATAACTTGCTTTCATGTAGATGTAACTATGATGTGTCTGAGTCTGTATCATACATGATTCTGCATTCATGTTGGACTGTATTCCCTATGCTTACCTCACCAGTGGAGTCATTAAGAACCTAGCCCACAGGAGACCACAGCTGCTGTCAAGCAGGTGTGGCTGTTAATTTGTAGTTTCCATTGTCCCTGAGCTATTTCGATGAACAAACCAGGAGGAGGCCGGGCGCGGTGGCTCAAGCCTGTAATCCCAGCACTTTGGGAGGCCGAGGCGGGTGGATCACGAGGTCAGGAGATCGAGACCCTCCTGGCTAACACGGTGAAACCCCGTCTCTACTAAAATACAAAAAACTAGCCGGGCGCGGTGGCGGGCGCCTGTAGTCCCAGCTACTCGGAGGCTGAGGCGGGAGAATGGCGGAAACCCGGGAGGCGGAGCTTGCAGTGAGCCGAGATCGCGCCACTGCACTCCAGCCTGGGCGACACAGCGAGACTCCGTCTCAAAAAAAATAAAATAAAATAAAATAAAATAAAATAAAAGAAAAAACCAGGAGGAGACAGCTTTCACTACACCTGTCTTTGCCTAAAAATTACTACAGGCTTTGGCATGATCAGAGCATGTGTCTTCAGCAACTGTGAAACCTGCCTTTGTGGTTCTACATCTGAACACAGCTGTGAAAAGTATAGCCTGTAGCTTGGATCCTTGGCCTCTGGTGGAGTGTCCTTCTCATTCCTGGTAGGTACCAGTGACTCCACGCAACATTTCACCTTATTATTTTTTTTTTTTTTTGAGACAGAGTATCACTCTGTCTCCCAGGCTGGAGTAAAATGGCATGATCTCGACTCACTGTACCCTCCGTCTCCCAGGTTCAAGTGATTATCCTGCCTCAGCCTCCCAAGTAGCTAGGATTACAGGCACCTGCCACCATGCCTGGCTAATTTTTGCATTTTTAGTAGAGATGGGGTTTCACCATGTTGTTCACTCTGGTCTCAAACTCCTGACCTCAAGTGATCTGTCTGCTTTGGCCTCCCAAAGTGCTGGGATTACAGGTGTGAGCCACTGTGCCCAGCCTCATTTCACCTTCTTTAAACTTGTTTTCAAGGAAGGCATTACTCTTATTCTTATCAATGTAAAATTGTCTGCAAGGAGTTAGAAGAGTTACTCTTTTCCTAAGGAAATGGATGTGACAGGGAGACAAGCATGCTGCCACTTTAGTGAATGATGGCAGTTCTAGGCATTGGTAGGAAAAGCTGTTTTTTATATTATCATTAACCCAACATTTCCTTGAATGCATATCTGCACATAGGTAATTTGAAATAATACCCAACAGGAAAAAAAAATTAGAATTAACCAGACTAAAAACATGGACCCTAATCTGAACAAAATCCAGTGATTAGATTTTATTGACTAATAAAAAAAATTAAATGTTTAAGTTTTTTGTGGTCATTTTTTATTACTCATAAAGACGGCCCCTAGGCAGCCATGTTTATGGTTTGCACTTGATTAAACATTGTGGTCGCTTGGTCCAAGCTGAGCCAATCAGGTTCCTCCTCCTGGTGAGCTGGAATCACAGTTAAAATCCTATTCAAATTGACCTCAGGGGTTGGGATAAGGCTGTCTGCTGACACAGTGAGAAATCCAGTCTGCAGTGGGAGAAGGGATGGAGCGGAAAGCAGGAATGAGACCCTAAGAGTGTGTCTTCCCTAAGTTCTGGGGCTTTGCCTTTTCCTGGTTCCAAATCCTTTGAGTCCAGGTTCCAGGGCTCCATGAGATGCTCCAATTTCTGTGTAAAGACCAACCAAAATATGGTGGAAGTGCAGAGGGAGGCATCATTTTCTTAAACTGGATTTGTTAGCCACATTATGTAGTTTCAAAGGACAGAACTATGAGATAGTGGGAAAAACTGGTCAAAATATGTTGATGCCATGAAATGTTGAATCCCAGTGACATTATTTGGCCAATTTATTTCATCTTTCTGAGGTTCAGTATCCCCATTTGTAAATGAGGACTGTGTTTCCAATCTCATAGGATTTTTGTAAAAATTAACTCACATATGTATAGTAGGTGGGTCTAGCTCTAACGATTAGACCTAGCACCTGGAGAAAAGTTACAGGCTGGGCAAAGGTCATACCTTGGAAGGTCTTATGTGCCAGGCTAAGAAGGTAAAACTTTAAATTGCAGGCAACGAAGTAATTAAAGAGCTTTGTAGAGAGGAAAGATATGGTTAAATTTGCCTTTAAAGGAGATCACAGAGTACTGAGCAGTGAGATTCGGAGGGGACACAGGAAACAGAAAAAAACAGGGACCTGTAGTAGTGAGAAGATTGTGGCTGAAGTCCAGGGTATTAATTGTGGAGGCCTGGAAGGAGCAGCTGGCATGGGGTTTAGAACGTGGGAGACAACATTCTCCTAGTTCTCTCAGATACAGAGTGCATTTATGAATGGAGTTAATTGAGTTCTTTCTATTGCATGGCACCTGCAGAGAGGGTTGTTGAGTTTCGTTGCTGTTATTTTTTAAAGTTACCTATCTATGAAGTATACCACAAGGGAGAAAGTGTTTTGTATGTTAGGACCTTGGCAGATAGACATCAGAATGTCAGGGAAGTTTTGGACAATATCACTATTGTCTTTAATCCCCAATTATAGGATGAAAAATCTCTTTATTCAAAATAAACCTCAAATAAAGCCCCACATTATCCATTATAGCGCAGAACCAAAGCATCACCATTCTTTATCTAAGAGGGTATGATATATCAAAAGCCTATGTCAACAAAGAGAATAACTGTTAAGGGTCAGGAAGAATCAGAGGGGACTGGTGGCTTTATCTTTTGGGGCACATTGAAGCAGTTTCAGAACCCCCACTTTTTCAGGTACCATCTGTGACCTCGTTGTTTAAATGTGAGCTGTCCAGACAGCAACAAAAGGAAAGATAAAATGTTTCAGTTGCCCACAATTAGTTTAGAAATACAATAAACATATATGTGTTGAGCATGTGACTCTCTCTCTCTCTCTTTTTTTTTTTTTTTTTTTTTTTTTTTTTTTTTGTTTTTTTTTTTTTTTTTTTTTGGCTGTGCTTATTCTAATTATAGTTGGGAGTCAGGAGCAAAGAAAAAAATTAAGTTTTATGGAAATGCTTAATTTACAGGATGCAAGTGAAACTCTTTACCCAAATAATGGCACTGGGATTCAACATTTCATGGCATCAACATATTTTGACCAGTTTTTCCCACTATCTCATAGTTCTGTCCTTTGAAACTACATAATGTGGCTAACAAATCCAGTTTACAACAGTTTTGGAATTACAATAAAAGATGAGATGTTTCCAAGAATCTGTGCAGCAAACTGAGTACATCAGTCTCATCTGACCCGCTGCCCTTCTCCACACTTGCTCATGTGGTTCCTCACTCCCAACACATACAGATAATTTTAGACATTGTGCTTAACACCTTAGTACCTCTTTGGGTCCAGTGGGGATAAGATTAAAGGGGGACACCTTCCTCCTTCTGAATTCTAATACCTGGAATTATTTTCTTGAGAATAATGAGATTTAATGCTATAATTTCTATGTGAATGTGCTGTAGATGGCAGATATTATATATATGCAGAATATTCCTTAGAATACAATCATAAGAAAATAAACATTTTACCTTCTGTGGCTTTTTTTTTTTTTTTTTTTTTTTTTGACAGAGTCTCACTCTTTCACCCAGGCTGGAGTGCAGTAGTGTGATCTTGGCTCACTGCAACCTCCGCCTCCCAGGTTCAAGCAATTCTCCTGCCTCCCGAGTAGCTGGGATTACAGGCGTGTGCCACCACGCCCAGCTAATTTTTTTTATATTTTTAGTAGAGACGGGGTTTCACCATTTTGGTCTCGATCTCCTGACCTCATAATCAGCCCACCTCGGCCTCCCAAAGTGCTGGGATTACAGGCGGCGTGAGCCACCTCGCCCGGCCTACCTTCTGTAGCTTTTAAGTCCATAGATCATCCCAATGCCTCGACACATAATAGATTTTGCAAGACAGCTCTGGGGATTTGGTATCCCTGGGCTTCAGCACATATTAATTATTCATCCTGTACAAGATACCTAACTTGCTCTCTTTCAGTTTCGTCAACTATAAAATGGGGATAATAATAGTACCTACAACACAGTCATGGGGTTGGGGTGAGTTCATTAACAATTCAAGTAAAGGGCTCTATCATTATTATAACTATTATCATGATTATTTTTGTTTCTCAGAAACCAAGTGATAATGAAGATAGGAGAAAAGGTCTTGAGATTTCTCCAAAATACAATTTAGTATGATGGGTCTTTACATCCAAGATTTGTTGGTGTCCCATATGCACAGCTTTGAAATACCTATTCCGCTTAGCTTTGCAGACAATCACAGCTCTCTCCCTTCCCACTTCCTCCTCTCAGTGGCTCAAAGCTGAACTTGAACTCTGTGTAGAGGATTTACTGATGAAGGAAACAAGGATAGGCTGGAGGCAGATGGCATGAACCCACATCCTGTTTCTGCTACTTGGACAAGTTCTTTAGCCTCTCCAAATCCTTACTTTGTCCTCTCTAAAGCAGGATTAAAGATGTCCACCTAGAGAATTGTTGTGATTAGTAGATTGAATGAAAGCATAAATGTAAAACAAATGTAAAATGTCATCATGGTAGAAAAAAGGGCAATGTGTTTCCTTCAGAGCTGACCCTGAAGACACCTGTCTCAAGAGATCCTCCCACCTCAGCCTCCTCAGTAGCTGGGACTACAGGTGCATGCCACACAATGCCTGGCTAATGTTTTTATTTTTTGTAGAGACGGGGTCTTGATGTGTTGCCCAGGCTGGTGTCAAACTCCTGGCCTCAAGCAGTCTTCCCACCTTGGCTTTGCAAACCTCTAAGATTACAGGTATCATCCATCATGCCCTGCCTGTGGTTCACTTTTTAAATGAAACCCTTTCAGATTTAATAGGGAGGGAAAATATCCTCTCTTTTCCCTTTTCATATGGACAAACTCAAGCCCAAGCTAAAATCAGTGAAAGATCACTCAACAACAACAAAAAGTTGTGGGTTTTTACTGATGTTTCTTTTTTATAAATGTGAACCTAGGGGGACACAGGCTGCCTTTTAAATCTTTATCCATTTAGACTCTGCCTATCTTGTGTTAGAAGTACACACAATACAGTTGGATAAATTTTAAAAATTACAACGTTGTAGCAAAGGGAAAAATAAGGATGAGAAAATGAAAGGGCATAAAACATGTACAGCATAAATTGTTAGTGGAGGACCGCAAATTTAGTTTCATATTTCCAAGTGGGAGGAAGAAAAAATGACCAGTTGTGAGATTTATAGCATGCATAAGATGAAAAGCAGATATTCTGGTGAGATGTAGCTGTCCCTGGTATTGGGATTGGAGACAGATTTTGCCCATGTGTCCTTATGAGCGAAGAAAGCTTCACAACTTTCCAACTAGACTCCTTGCATCCAGTCGTGTCCAGTAAATCCATCCTCCACTAGAAACTTAAATTATCTTCTCAATGAACAAAGTTTATATCATTCCCAACCTAAAATCTCTAGCCCTTTTTCTTTCTTTTTTTTTTTTTGAGATGGAGTGCAGTGGTACAATCTCAGCTCACTGCAACCTCCACTTCCTGGGTTCAAGCAATTCTCCTGCCTCAGCCTCCTGAGAAACTGGGACTACAGCGTGAGCCACCATGCCCAGCTAATTTTTGTATTTTTAATAGAGATAGGATTTCACCATGTTGGCCAGTATGGTCTTGATCTTTTGACCTAGTGATCCACCCACCTCAGCCTCCCAAAGTGCTGGGATTAAATGCATGAGCCACCACACCCAGCCAGCTATCTTTTTTGTGCTCAAAAGCAATACAGAAATATTGCTTCTTTTTTTTGTTTTTAAAGGTGATTCTTAAATCGAATTTTTTTTTTTTTTTTTTTGGAGGCTGATGATTGCTGTTTCTTTTTTTTTTAATTTTTTAATTTTTTAATTTTAATTTTAATTTTTTAATTTTATTTTATTGTTATTATACTTTAAGTTCTAGGGTACATGTGCATAACGTCCAGGTTTGTTACATA
>NW_016816905.1:1125015-1260948 GCF_001698545.2 Rhinopithecus bieti
GACTTCATGTCTAAAACACCAAAAGCAACGGCAACAAAAGCCAAAATTGACAAATGGGATCTAATTAAACTAAAGAGCTTCTGCACAGCAAAAGAAACTACCATCAGAGTGAACAGGCAACCCACAGAATGGGAGAAAATTTTTACAATCTACTCGTCAGATAAAGGGCTAATATCCAGAACCTACAAAGAACTCAAACAAATTTACAAGAAAAAAACAAACAACGCCATCAAAAAGTGGGCAAAGAAATATTGCTTCTGAGAGGTGTTGTGCTGGTAAATGTTTAACCATCAGTTCTTGGAAAGAGACAGCAGCTCTGACTTTTAGCACTTGCCAGTTACTGAAGTATAAGTAATCCTACCATGGCCAACATGAAGCTACTAAGAGTGGATTGGAAATAATTTCCACTATACAGATATAATAGATATAAATAACTTCAAGAACCTAGATAATAGTAAAGTCAGTAGTTAGGAAGTGATAAGTTTTAAAGATTTTTAAAAATATGATTTACTTAGTCATAAGTTTATATAATTAAATATTTTTTAGAAAGTGAGAGATGAGATTTCACTATGTTGCACAAGACTGGCCTTGAACTCTGGGCCCAGGCAATCCTCATGTCTCAGCCTCCTGAGTATCTGGGACTACCTGGGCATCACCACACTCAGCAACTTAATTTTTAATAATAACTGTTGAACAATAGCTTGAAAAATTTCTATTTAGCAACTGACTCTGTTGAACTTATATCAAGCTGGCTGCAACACATCACAAGGGCTGAAGCATCACAAGATCTGTCCCCAGCTGTCTTCTCCAGGATCATCTTTGGCTACTTGCTCTCTCGTATCTTCTGCTCCAGACATTCTGAAGTACCACAAATAATCTAAGCTTTTCCTTAGATAATAATCAGAGCTTTTGTATACACTGTTCCTTTTGGCTGGAATTTGTTGACTAACTCCCTCTTGTCCTCCAGATCTCCATTTACAATGTTTCACTCTAAGAAGTCTTTTTTGGCACTATAAATTGGTGTGGTGACTGTTTGGAGAAGAATTAATATTGCACAATCCTGATTTTTGTCCTGATTCCTGGTGGTAATCTCTAAGTCCTTGGAAAGTTCTGCCTGATAGGAGTGTCTTTGTTTACTCGGGCCACACCTAATAGTGCAAGTTGACAGTGCGATTTACAATGAGGGCTTTGGATCACCATGGGGTGTATAGGCTTGACCTCCATAGAGGATGAAAACTAAGGTCAGGAACATGAATAGTCAACCATATCTATGTAACTGAGCCCCAATAAAAACTCTGCACATCAGGGCTCAGGAGAACTTTTCTGAGGACACTAATACTCCATATGTATGGTCACACATTGCTACTGGGAGAAGTTTGCAATGTCTGTGATTCCACTGTTGAGGGGCGGGAACAATTGGTAGCTGGCATTTGGAATTCTCCTGAACCTTGCCCCATGCACTGCTTCCCTTGGCTGATTTTCATCTGTATCCCTTTGCTATGATAAGCCATAATTATGAGTAAAACAGCTTTCTGTGAGTTTTGTGAGTACTTCTAGCAAGTTATTGACCCTGAGGTGGTCTCAGAGTCCCCCAAAATTTCAATTGGTGTCAGAAGGGAGGGTAGTTTTGGGGACTCCCAAACTTTGGGAACTCTCAAACCTTTTAAGTGCTTTCCCTCACTATGGTGCATGTACCACCCTATGAAGCATTTTCCTGCTTACCTGTCTGAGAATGGGGACTGTACCTTGTTCACTATTGCATCCCTAGAACCTAAATCATGGCAAAATGTAGTCACTCAAACATTGGTGGAATGAGTTTAACAGACAGTATTATCATATTGCTGTAATAATCACACATTTGTTCCTTAAAATTATTTTATTTTACATGAATCAGCTAAATTGAAAAAAATAATGACTGATGACCACTCAATAAAACCAATTTCATAAGCAGCCAAGAAGCACATCTTTATGAATCTCTCACTTTGATAATTTCATTTCATCTAATAATATTTAGATCATAGATGAATGCAAAATTATTTTTCAGATACGGTTTCTTCCAACTGACCTTATGATGAAAATTACATTGCAGAATATGATGTCTTGTTTTCTAGGATATACCTGGAGGATAGATTAAAGGGTTGCTCCAGGAGCTTCATAAGCCAGCTGAGTCCAGGATAGGATTAACATCAACCTGGGAAAATACACACATTCAACTAGAATACTTGGCTGAGTAGAAGCCTACTTCAAGGCTGACCAGAGATAACCAGTTTTCTTTTGTTTATTCTACATGAAAGTAAAAAGATCTGAGAACGTAAGCTGAATCTACTGCAGAGAACACAATCAAGTCCCTTTTCCCTGTAAATCAACGTATTCACCTGCAGAATGAGGATAAGAATATTCACCTTGCTTCACAAAATGTTGTGGCGATCAAAGGAGATGACAAGCATAAGAACTCTGGAAATACTAAAGCATGTACACAATTTTGCTTTTCTCTTACTGTTCACATATGAGAGACACGATGCCACCTGGACACTTGCTTAATAGTGTTTAAGACTGTTAATTAGTCTAAAGAAAACAGAAACAATGTATCATCTAAGTTTACAGGTAGCAGGTCAAAACTGGCGTAATTGCAACAACTAATTTTTATTGAGTACTCACTGGACACTGGGTCAACCACTTCACATTATATCATTTTATCCTCACAACTCCTCAGGGTACATATATTATTATCCTCAACTTATAGATGAGGAAACTGAGGCTCAAGGGTATGACATAACCTTGTCTGGGGTCACATCATCAGTAATTAGAAGAGATGAGACTCCAGCTCAACTTGTCTCTGTGAAATCCAATCTCTTACCAGTATGCAGATATACCCCTCTGTGGAAGGACTTCGAGAGGGAATTCGTGATGAGTGAGTTTTTGGTCATTGTGCAGCTATGATTAGAGATTTAGCCATAGCTCTCACCGTATTCACATGAGAGCTAGAAGGGATAAAGAGAGGTGTTGTATGAATATTTTAACGTGAAATGTAACTTCTTCTACTAACCATAACAAATACCACAACTCCCATTTCAGATTGGACCCCAAAGATGTGATAAGATTGCCCATGGGAAGCTTGCAATTTAAGTTTATTTTATAATCCATTTGAATAGAGTGATGAGATAATATTAATTCGTGACAACTTGCCCTCAAATTGTGAATTTTGGGGAACATTTCCAGTAATCATTAGGTCCAGTAATCATTAGGTCTGTGTGAATCATTAGATTCACACTTTCACCTGTGTGTTTAAGAGCTGTTTTATTAATTCCTAGAGTAGGAGGATGAAATACATGGAAGAATTGACTTTGTCTCCTTTGCCTCCTAAATTTGCAATTTTTAATGTCAGTACAGTAAGTTGAGAATGGTTGTTGGGAGTCTTCTTAGTCCCAAATCCCCTCCCTGTTAAATCTCTTGTCTTCTTTATGCTTATTTGTTCTTCATGATGAGTTCTTCTCAAATGTGAATCCTGTTTTAACTGTACTGTATATGGACTAGGCTTTGTTAGAAAGAGGTTCCTCCTCATCATCTATAATAGCTTTTTTGGTCAATAAATACTAATACTGACCCTATTTTAAGGCCACTGTACCCTGAATGCCTCTGAGCTTAATGCTACAGACACTTTCAGTGAATTTCTGATGTTCAGCATAAAAGCTTAGCTAGAGAGAAAACGGCTGTCATCTGAATGGTGGATTCACAGGTGTCTTCTCAGGTAGCAGAGCTTAACATTTTTTCAAGGCAATTGGGTGGTTATGCCCATGTTAAAATTGATCAAATTCTTCTCTTTACTGTGCTGATCTAATTGTGCACTGGGTTATTTCTTCCTAATGACCTATGGCACCAGCTAGTCCACGTTGATTAGTGTTTTGATCAGACTAGAGGTACACTTTGCAGACTTTTTCTTATACAAATGCTGTAATTCCCACTCTACTCCCACCCCTCAACCGTAGACCCTACCAATGTGTTTGAAATTTCACAACCCTGTTAATAATTTAGAAGTGTTCTATTATTCCCCCCTACTAGTAACTCATGCTCAGGGAAAAATAATTCAGAACAGATGTTCTCCATTTTGTTTTTCTGTCTACCTGACAAAAGATTTTGGCAACAGTGACATCAGAAAAAGAAATATTGGAAAAAAAAATGCTTGGGGAAGAGAAGGAACTGAACAGATGTTGTAGTCAAATCCTGACTTTCCATACAAATTGGGATCAATGTGGGGAGGCAGGAGGGGTACAAGGAAGAGGAAGACAATGCCATTGACCTCCTCTGCCTCTCATCTGTGTAAGGAGCAGGTCTGCCCTCAATGTTCCTACATTTTCTTCTTTTCTTCTATTTCCTACTCAATTTTTTTTCCCTTTCAACTATCTCATACTATCATTTGAGGCTCCACACACACCCTCCATGAAATCTCCCCCACTTTGTTATGTATTTTTGATAAAAGAGAGTCAATGGTATAAATTACCCTGCTGATTTTGTCCATTATTTGTTTTGCATGTCAATGAATGTATATCCATGTCAGGATGAATAGAAACATATGAACACCTAATGGCGTTTCTAAGGTGGGAGTTGTTTGACTAGAGCAACAAGCAGTCGTATTCTTTAAATTTAAAAAGGTTTGTCAACTAGAGATTTTTTTTTAATGCTCTGATTTGATGAGCAAGGGAATAGCTTCAGAAAAATGTATGAGAGTCATATTTATATGGTTGTGAAATTTTTTAAGCAGCAAGGATCTGAAACATACTTTTTAAAATAGCCAGATAGAAAAATCTTGGTGTGAGCAATTTACACTTGAAGTGACTGTTCTGTCTTTAGAACCCTGGGGAAAGTGAGGTGTTTAATGTATCTTCCAGACAATTACAAAGCAGTCCTTGATCAAAACCCTCTGTGAGAGGTATTGACAAACCTGTCCAACTGCAAGAATCTCCCGTAGAGAAAATGATCTATGAGATTACCTGCTGGCGGGTTCATGGGTCAGATTGTCGATATCTAGAGAAGGATCACAGAAATAAACATTTAGTGTTTGCTGTTCTGACATCTATATTTATGGTCCTGTTAAAGCAGTTGGTCAATCAAAACCAGTTAAAGCAATTATAATTTTCCCCAGCTACATGCAAGAGAAAGAAACTGAACTCTTTGTGATGAGAAGTCAATATAGCAAGATAATCCAAAATTGCTTTTTACTCATGTGGAGTGAATCTGGTACTATTATATTTTTTCCCATGCAATTGTCTGATTAGATGAATGCAGTGAAGATGCATTAATGTAATGAAGTCAAATACTCAATTACATTTTATTTTTTCTTCCCTTCCTACATTGTTTGAGACTCCCAAAGAATTTGAAACCGAATGGTCCTTTCCCTATTGAATTTGGCTCCTTTATATTTGGCAAATATTTATTCTTTTATCTATGTTTCAACTGGAGCTGCAGTGAATGGGTCCATTTTTCTCATGGTTTGACTTCTGCTGTCAAACAATATAGGTGATGTTGTTAGGCATAAAATTATTTTGGAGATGACACAAATCACTAATGTAAGACAGATTCTGTGCTGGATGTTAATGACAAACCCCTTTGAAGGGACAAGAGAAAGTATAAACGACAGCATCTGAAGGAGGCTGTGATTTCCAAAATGTTTACTCAGAGCTTGAAGGCAATCTGTAAAAACAGGTGTCAAATTGTACTAGGTTGGTGCAAAAGTAACTCAGGTTTTTGCAATAAAGATAAAGGCAAAACTGCAATTACTTTTGCACCAACCTAATAAATCTTCTGAGGGCTAAAAAGAAAGACAGATATAGTGAACCACCATCTGCTTTGGTAAACTTGATATTCAAATATTTGAATGGGAAAGAATACAGCTTCTGATTAAAAGCTCAGTTTCTAGAGTTAGGCAAAACTGCCTTTATCCAACATGCAGATTATATGACCTCAGGCAAGTTATTTTACCTCCCTAAGCCTCTGTTATCTCATGTGTAAAATGAAAATAATTATCAAAGTTGCCTGATAGAATTGTTATGAGTTTAAAATTACATAATTCATGCAAAGCTGTTGGTACAGTGTCTGAATCATAGTAAGCACCCAATAAATGTTAGCTCTTGTTATTATCAGAATGCTGACTAGTGTTCAATTCAATGAGCATTTACCTCACGCCTTTTATGTAACCAAAAAACTAGATGTCTTCAGAAATAAATAACACATGATCTCTGTTCTCAGTTCAGGAGGTTAACTCTAGTACTCACCCTTATATTAGAAGGTAGACTGAAATAAGTGTTTAAAAAAGATATTATAGAAATGCTACTAGACCTAGTATCTTCTCAACGACCCCTGCTTCCAATCTGACCAATTCTCTATGTGAAAACGGAGGGATCTTTGTACAACTTTTTAGCGTCCTCCTGTTGAACATAACATCCAAACTATGGACTATGGGGACTAGGCCCTGCCTAATCTGGTATCCAGGGTCCTCATTTGCTGTCACTCTGTCCCTCTTATGTTGCAATTTGTCTCCACCCCACTCCAGGGACTTTGTCCTGTACCTTCCCTCTGCCTGAACTGTTCCTCCTCCTTCTCTTTGCCTAGTTAATTCTCACCTTCAGGCCTCAGCTCTGATGACACTTTCTAAGGGGTACCTGCTTAACTTCCTCGCTGCCCACTGCAACTCTAAACCAATTTCTCTGTGATTTTCTCTTGAACATTCTGTAATTTTTCCTTGTGGCCCTTAAATATTTTCTTTTATCTGTGTTTTGTTTTGTTTTGTTTTTTTAACTCTATCTCCCCACTAGACATAAATTTCTTGAAGGCAGGAACCGTGACTATTTTGATTATCATTGTATGCCCAGCTCCTAGCATTAAGCTTGGCATATAGTAGCTGAGAACCAAACAATAAGCAAAGGTATTAAGTGGCAATTTTTTAAAAGGTCAAATCATGATTCTCATACAGGTATAAAATGAAAATGTGTTAACAATTTTTTTTGTCATTATTATTATTATTTTGAGACAGGGTCTCACTCTGTCATCTGGGCTGAAGTGCAATAGCACCATCTTAGCCTCAAACACCTGGGTTCAAGCAATTCTCCTGCCTCAGCCTCAGAGTAGCTGGGATCACAGGCACATGTCATGATGTCTGGCTAATTTTTAATGTTGAGATTACAAACATGAGCTGCTGCACCCAGCCTAAATCATTATTAATAAGGGAGTCAGGCAGATATTAAACCAATTGAAAGGAGAAGTAAAAGAGTAAGTATATAGAATCCATATATCGATCTGGAATATTGTAACAAATGAGCAAATTGAGAAAAAACTGACTTCTTCCACAGTGGGGAGGGAAGTCAACTGAACCTTCACCTGATAGCATTGTTTGCATATTTATAAACAAGAATTGTTTTGCATTACTGTCAGTTATCTGCAACTTACAGAGTTGTAAAATAGCTCAAAGGCAATGAAAAGCTAGAATCAGATAACTTGGAAGACGATGCTCTAAACAATACATGTTTTTCTACTACAGCACACATTTTTCCCTACAACAAATAGACATTCTGGAGGCACACAGCATTTCATTTGGAGGGGATGGTGAGAGAGTTTAGAAGTCATGATAAAGGAGGAACAGTTGAGCTAAACCTTGAAATGTTG
Source organism: Rhinopithecus bieti (assembly GCF_001698545.2). NCBI lineage: Eukaryota > Metazoa > Chordata > Mammalia > Primates > Cercopithecidae > Rhinopithecus > Rhinopithecus bieti. Next base: position 1,132,672 of record NW_016816905.1, read on the forward strand.
GTAAGGTTTCAATAATGGCAAAGCACTAGAGATTTTTGTCCTTCTGATAGCAATGAATTTTTGCAGGCAAGAATATAGTCTGTGAGACAAGATAAGAAGCCATTGCAACAGCCCAGGGGAGAAACTTCTAGAAAAGACAAGGTAACATCCATTGGGGAAGGAAAGGCCCTGAGTACTGTTTCTGGTGCCAGCATTTCTTGTGTGACTTTGGAAGAGTTTACAGATCTCTCCAGGCCTAATCTTCTTTTATCATAGGAATGTTAATTTAGCACCCAGCAACAGGGTTACAATGGTGAAGGAAAAACAAGCATGGAACTTAGATTCTAATGTATCTGGGTAACAAGGAAATGTTGACATCCTAAAGGAGCTCCCAAGCTCTAATCAGAGCGTGTAGTTGTAGATGCACTTTCTAACATCATGTTGAAATGAGAACAATTGTCCACCATCTGTGATGGAGATTATTTAGTACATAAATAGTATAGGAAAGAGATTCCTTATCACATTCCTTATCATAATCAAATAAATGAAATATTTTTGATTGTCTTCTAGTACAGGGGCCAGAAAACTTTGTCTGTAAAGGGCCAGATGTTAAATATTTCCAGCTTTGCTGGCTATACTATCTCCATTGCAATCACTTACCCCAGCTGTTGTAGCTTGAAAGTGGCCAGAGACAATATGTAAACAGGATATGCCCATGTTCCGATAAAACTTTATTTTTAAAAAACAGGCAGTGGGCCAGATATGTCCCAAAAGACCATGTTTTTCTGAACTCCATTTTAAAAGGTGGATGGTTGGGTGCAAAGAAGATCATTAGAATTGTGAATGATCCTTAGAGATACTAGTCTTTAGAGAGTAGAGATCATTTTATTTATCTTTGTTCTAAACAATGACTTACACATAAATTATCAGTACATTGTAAAAGAAAAAAAAAACTTTTTTTTAAAGGATTCATCCTTCTCTGAACTTTCAGAGCAATTTGTCTGTCTTACAGAATCAATCACATCTTACCTGGTTTTAGAGTCACCCCTGCAAATATCTTTATTCCCTACTATGATCTAAACTCCTGGAAGGAAGATATCATGCTATTTTCAGTGTTTCCCTTTGCTCCCTGAGAGGTGCTTTAAAAGTGTTTCTTGAATGAGTGAATGATTTCTTCTGTATTTTTGTTGTTTATCAATTTTATTTCTAATCTTTCATGGCCTCAATAAAATGCAAGGGCTTCCCCCTTGAGCATGATTAGCAATATCTCAGCAATTTCCCTAGGAATGAGACCTCTCTCAGAGCAGGATGCTTGCCTGTGATCATAACTGTCTGTTCCTCACCATTCTTTTTACTTTGTGGGGCTAGTCTTGAATAACTGATGATTTGCTTCTTAGGAAATGTCCTTTTAGTGACTGACCATGACCCATTTAACATAATTCAATATAGTGTTCCCATATTTCCCCCCTGGGCTGTCCTTTTCACGTGTCTGAGAGCTTATTCTTTATGTAAGAAAGGAACAGTGCTTTGTTGTGGATCATTTTATATACCAGACAATGAACTGTCAATGGAAATAGATGTCAGTTGCATTCAAATTTCTAGTTTATTTGTTTTTATTTTTTTTAAAATTGTCCTTAAGTGTTCCTTGCCTTGTGAGAACACCAAGGCCTTATTTCCCTGCCTACTAATAGCTTTTTCATGAAGTGAATTTTTTTATTTTTCCTTTTCTTTTTTAGCTTTTAAGTAGTACCAGATGTTGAAAGAACTTTCTCTGATTGGTGTCCAGAAAAAACAAAAAGCATGTATCACTTCAAGCCTGACCTGCAGAAGGAGAAAATGGACTCTACAAAGGCTGCCAGAATTAAACACACTACAGATGGTATAAAATGAACATTTTAGAGTTGTGTGTTTTTACCCCTGTGCTTTCATTGTTCTGTTTCACACTTGATTACAATATTAACTTTTGTTAAGAAAAGGTAAAGTAAAAAACAGAAAAGTCACAAGAAAAAGATTTTATCTTAGATATGTCTTGGTTTATATGATCTTAGGCCACAGTTTACCAAAGGGAGCTCCATGTTCACTCTGTGGGACGTTGAGGGATGTTTTGAAAGGGGAAGGGGGATTTGTGATCAAATGCTATAGTTTGAATGTATGTGTCCCTCCAAAATCCGTAAGTTGGAAGTGAAATTCCAAGGTGATGGTAGAAGGTGAGGCCTTCTGATAGAAGGTGATTAGATCATGACAGCTCTCCTCTCCCAAATAAAATTAATATCCTTTAAAAAGCACTGGAGGGAACTAATTAGGCCTTTTTCCCTTCTGCCTTCTGTCATCTGAGTTAACTGTCATGGAGGTAACTCTTTCTGCCATGTGAGGATACAGTAACAAGAAGCCACCTTGAAAGCACAGAGCACCCCCACCAGCCACCGAATCTGCTGATGACTTGACCTTCAACTTCCCAGCCTCCAGAGCTCTAAGGAATAAATTTTCTTTTTATAAATTTCCTTGTCTCAGGTGCTTTTTTATAGCAGCGCAAATGGACTGAGCCACTAAGTACATGTTAGATCTGATGGAATAAACAAGTTAAGCAAGAGACTAACCAGTACCAGGAACCTCCAAAGAAGTATATATAGTTTTGGCTTTTCTCATAACCTGCACAGAATACTTCTATTGTAGAATATTTTATAAAATGATTGCCCTTGGCATACACTTGAGAAAGTGCCTTGTGCTAGAAAAAATAAATTTGCTTAAAAAAAGTAAGCCCATGATTTTTAGTGTCATTAACTCTATAGTATTAACCTTAACATGTATGTGTGTTAACAATGTTGATACACATTAACATAGTATACAAGATAGCCTGTCCTTATCTCCTGTCTCCAAAGAGTATGCAGTCTGGTTCGAAAGTATGGCACACACACCTAAAAAGTTATTTAATGTGACAGTGCCAAACCAGTGGTCAAGAAAACAATCACTATACAACTTTTTAAAAACTATATGTGGTGGTGCCATGGAGATTCTCTGAAGGTACCACAGGGGCACCTCTAAGGCAGGAATAGCTAAGGAGAAAGTCAACCAGGAAGGGCTTAAGTTCCTATCCTTGACTTAGAAACTAAGACGTCACTTGAAGAAAAAAATCCCTGTAAAATGCTCAAATGATTAACAGATACTTTTCCACTCAATAAACGAACTGATATTGCTGCTGTCTCTGTTTGGTTTCCACGGCTGAGCAGACTGCTCCTTCTTGCCCTTGGAAGAGGCAGAAACAGGAAAATAGGTAGTCAAGCAAGATAAGAGGAAGTGGGAAGAGGTGGAAAGAGAGTATGAGAGAAGGTAGAGAAAGCTACATAAGAAGCAAGTGGGGGAAAACAAAATGAAGAAGGAAAAAAGGATGAGAGTGAAAGAGAAAAGTTCCCAGAGCCGCAGGTGGAGGAAGCATTTTGGGGATTTTCCTGAGTGCAAGGCTCTAGGTGGTGCAGGGTGGGAAAAAAGAGAAGAGAGAAAGGGGGACCCAAGAAACATGGATGGGATTATGGAGTAGTATTGTTCATATGTTTAAGATGAAAAATAAAACTCCCTTTTTAAATGCTATTTAGGACTATGCTTTGCTTGAATGTGATTCCATGTAGATATTGGATCATGTAGGCTCAGAACTCATAACAGTTACACAGATAAATGTGCCATTTGCATTAGGCTTTTTGAAATACTGCAAATAGCTTGAGGACCCCACTATTAACTTTGAGCCTTCTGAGGTGTTCAAGGGTGCCAGGGTGGAAACTCATTCCTTTGATGATGTTGACAAAACCGTGAAGGACTTTTAAAAGTCTAATTAGGAAGTCCAATGAGATTAACTGCTTTATTATTTGTACCGAACTTGATAAACAATCTGAAATGGTTTCCGTTTTCATACTTAGAATCTCCTGATGCCAAGCCTTGTATCTTGTTTCTAGTTGCTATAGAAATAGTGCAAGGAATCGACTGATTTGTTCAAAAGAATTTATTTCTTTCTGACACCATTGCCTTTAAAAGCAACATTCAGATTATTTATAAAAATTGGGTCATTGCACTGTATGGTAATTATAAATGCTATATTTTAATTGAAGGCTATGAATAAGACACTTCTGATTTTATCTTGGTTAGATTTGATGGGTCCTTTGAGGTTCTTTTATATCTGGATGTCTAACATAATTCTCAAGTGTCTTTTTTCCTTCTTTTCTTTCTCCTTCTTTCCCTTCCTTCCATCCTCCCTCCCTCCCACCCTTTCTTTCTTCCTTCCTTCCTCTTTCTCTCTTTCTCCTTCCTTCCTTCCTTCCTTCCTTCCTTCCTTCCTTCCTTCCTTCCTTCCTTCCTTCCTTCCTTCCTTCCTTCCTTCCTTCCTCCCTTCCTTCCTTTTTTCCTTCCTTCCTTCCATCTGTTTCTATTAGTACTTTTTCCTGGCAATTCCTTTCTTAAACACTTATAGTTAACTTCAACCAAAGAAGGAACCCTTTATTTCCATCCATGCTGCTTTCTGGAACCACTCATCTTGCTGCTAACAACCATTTCATTTTGAGTGTCTTAAGAGATGCAAATTAATGGAGAAAAAATTCACTGCCTTCCGGAATCATCTCCTGTCTCGAATTTATGGCCCTCGGGAGGCCCAGGGCATGATTCTGAGGTAATTTTCTCTACATACTGTGACAAGAATGAACTTTTGAGAACCAAAAGTGCTTGTTTCTTGCCATACTCAGGTGAGGGGGTCAGAATGCCATTATCTCTCTCCTGACCTCAAACAGAATTTGTGCTCTCCCCTGTAATTAGAAGTATTCAAGGGGAGTGTTGGGTAACTCAGGTGCAGATGGCCCAGATCTTACTATCACAGATGAAATGATGATGCCTTTTAAAGAGACTGTGAAGATATGCTGCTTCAAATTTCCTTTTTGTTGCTTGGTTTTGTCTTTCTGTCATTCATAAGCCACTTTATCAACTTAATACATGAAATTCTGAGGCCAAGTCTGTTGAAAGTATTGCTTTCCACAGAAGACTGTATATCGTAGTTTCAGCTGCACAATTTTTTTTTTTTTTGCTACATTTTTGCATATGGCATTCTCTGCAGGCACATATTTGACTTCTTAATATAAGGGGCCAAGGATTTGAGAAGAATTTATTTTGAAGAAATCCTACAATACTTCCTTTTCCCCAGAGCCCACAAGCTGAAATTATAGGAATTATGGGGGCCAAAAGATAATTTAACCATCTATTTTTGTGGAGACGTCTGATGAGTAGAAGGAACACTTAGACATCTTTTCCCAGCTTCTCCTCTTTCTTTCCTCAACAAGAAGGTTTAGAAATAGCAATTAAGAGTCTTGCTGTTTTCTCAGTTCTGCTGCTGCCAAACTTAGCACTACCTGTATTGCTTGGCCTGAACAAAAACCAGTCCCTTCCTCATTTTTCTTCAGTTCGCCAGTTATTTGCTTACAAATGGCTCATTTAGCTGTTCTTCATTTATAGGAAAGCTTTCTGGGACCTCATCAAACCCCTCCTCTCTCACTTTTAAATCTCCCCCCAGGTTCCTTTCTCAACTACTTTTAAAAATTCTTTTCCCTCAGAGTGACTCTGAACCCACCACTTTTCTTTTCAAAAATGATGTCACACACATTTCCATATCCAAATTGTTGTGATTTCAAGATATTGTATATAGGAGCATAAACAAGATGGGAGGAGCTTTAGAGAAATAACTCTCTGTGGTGTGTATGTATTTGTTTACCATGCAACTACACAAAGTGGAAAGAAGTCCAGAGAGCTTGCCAAGAACTTTCCAAAATCTTCATTCAAAGCCCTGGACTGGAACACAAATTGAGAATTGCACTTAACACACACACACACACACACACACACACACACACGCACACAGTGAATAATGCTGCCATGAACACCAGAGCACAGGCATCTCTTTGGCATAAAAAATATATATATCCCAGAACAGTAACTTAAAGCAGTAGCAGCCATTTATCTTGCTCTGAAGATTGACTGGCTCTGCCAGGTAGTTCTTGCTCAGGGTCTTTCACAAAGTTGCAGTCAGATGGTGATTGAGGCTGGTGTCATTTTGAAGGTTTCTCACTTATATATCTGGATCTGGGCTGGGAATGTTCAGGAAGCTGGGAGCCAGAACTCCTGGGGTTCCTGGGACATCTTTTTCTCAATGGGGTCTCTTTATGTTGTCCTTCTACATAGCCACCTCGCAATAGCCATACTTCTTACATAGTTGGTGAACACTATCAGAAGGAGTGCCAAAGAGAAACCTGAAGACATGGCATGGTTTCTTGCCACAAAAGGTACCCAGTATAACCTCCATAACATTCTCCTTGAGACCGTCACAATGGCTGACCCAGTTTCATACAGAGAGTACCAAAGCATTTGCAACATGCTTTAAAACATCCAGAGCCACACAGACTACTGCTGACTCTATTTGTCTTGGGGTTCCACAGTCATCTTAACACTTGATGGTTTAGAGAAATGTCTTCTTTCTCCTATCCTTTTAAAGTCTTTTTCTTCTTCCATCTTCATCTGGGACACCTAGCATTATTCTTACAATGGTCTCAGATTAAGGATGGCAGACAAGAAAAGAACGCACTCAAAGGTTTATGTGTATTAATATAGAGACTGGTATAGGGACTAGGATAAAGAAATAGTTCTTTATCATAAAAAAGTCAAGGAAAAAATATAATGTCATTTAACAGTTGCATTTATTTCAGAAGATAACAAGGAGTAGTGGGAACTGGGGAAAACTGTTTAAAACAGGTATCTGTTGTTCAGCTGTAGCCAGTTGTTATCATGAGGGATGTAGGCCCCATTGTGCCAGATCTGCTTATTTTTTAAAGAAAAGTCAGGAATCTGTGTTTTTATATAAAACATCCTGATTGTTAAATACTGGTTACTGGATCAAAGAACATCACTTGGGCCAAGCAAAATGTGTCATTGGCCATATTCAAGCTTCCAGATGTCAGCTTGCAACCCCTGCCTTGCATTTCAGAGGAAGGGCGAAGAAAAGTTGATTTCAGGCTACTTCTGATTTCTTATGTATCAAAATTCCTAAGGCAAGAAAACATGAAAAAAGCTGTCTATAGGGGAATGAAAAAATGAGAATCTACAGGGAAAAAAATATAAATTAATATTTCAGAAAAGTATCCTGCCCCATGGTGTATACCAGGAGTCAGCAAACTATGGTTCACTGGCCAAATCTAGCCCACTTCCCTGTTTTGTAAATAAAGTATTATTGAAATGGAGCCACACACATTTGTTTCTGTGTTGTACGGTTTCTCTCATGTTACGATGGTGGAGTTAGTAGTTGCAACAGACTGCAGCTTGCAAAAGACTAAAATGTTATTATGTGACTCTTAAAAAAATGTCCAATTTCGGATGTATATCATCCTACACAGTGTCATTGGAGGTAGGAATCATAGAAACTTAAAACTAAAAGCTCTTAAATCCATTTGCTAACTTTCAGACTACAATAAGGATATTTCATTCTAAGAAAAGGTTGTGATTTGGCTGGATTGCTGGTAGCAACTGGGTGTTCCTGCTGAGCTGGGCCTATAATTAGCAGGTGTACTCAACCTTGGCTGCTTTCTCTGTGACATGATAGTTAAAGCTCATAATTCAGCAGATTTATTCTAGTCAAGAAGAAGAATAAAATACACTGAAGGCTATGCTTTCCATTCCCTTCCGTAGTGTCTTTATTTAATAATCAATGACATGTGTCACTTTAGAGCATAATTCTTCCCTGTCAAGACCCGAAAGCTTAGAATGAGGCTATCATTTGCAAGTCTCCAGATGTGTTTAAACAGACTCTTTAAATGGTTTCTAAGAAAAAAGTCAGTTGCGGTTTTAAGAAAATAATATTAATCTTCCTTACACATTTTTTATAAAAACAAATAGTTTGCCTCTGCCTTATGTGGTAGAAACAGTCATTGACCAATAGGTGCTGCTCTTCTCCAGAAGTGTACAATTCATTAAGAAGTTAATAAACTGGTAAGGTCTACAAGCATCTGAATGATTCAACCTAAAGCATCATTATTGCTATAGTTTCACTTGGAGGCTATGTTTCACCAACTACACACAAAAAAAGAAATAAAATAAAATGACCAGAGGACTTCCGGTTCAGGACCAAGATGGAATGCCATAGACACATTTCTTATTCTTCCTGCTAACTACAGCTAAAAACTCTCCACTACATTATATAGAGGGAAAACACAAGGAGATGTCAAAAGGTAGAGAAAACCTTGGGGCCCAAAGAATGACACAGTCGTGTCAATGAAGGTGATCTGCAGAATTTAGATGTCCACTTTCACCTGGAGTAATGGGCAGGATCCCCCTTCACCTGCCAGTGTAGTGTCAAATGAGGCTTGTGAAAACAGAAGGCTTAAATAACATCTAGAGTTTTGTAAAATAATACTGAAATACTCAGCATACAATCAGAAATCAGTTATCATATCAAGAACCAGGAAAATCTAAACTCAAATGAGAAAAGACAATTAACATATGTCAACACCAAGATAATACATATGTAAAAATCATCCAACAAATATTTTATAGCAACTGTCCCAAAAAGTGATTCTATAAGCAATTGCCATTACAATGAAAAAAGTAAAATTAGAAAGTTACAGCAAAATTAAAAAAAAAAAAAAGATGACATAAAGAAGAGCCAAATGGACATGTTAGAACTGAAAAATCCAATAACCAAAATTAAAAACTCAATGGATCGTCTCAATAGAGTAATGGAGCAGACAGAGGAAAAAAATCAGTTATGTTGAATATAGAGCAACAGAAATGACCAAGTCTGAATAACAGAGCCAACACAAACTAACAAAAAAACTGAACAAATTCTGAGGGACCTGTGGGATTAAAACAGAAGAGCTCACATTCATGTCATTGGAATACCAGGAGAGGAAGAGGGTGGTGATTAAAAAAAAAAAAAGTAGACCAAAATTTGGCAAAAGTAATAAACAATAAATAAAAAGCCAAGTGAATCCCAAACAGGTTAAACTCGAACATCCATACAAAGACACATTATACTCAAACTTCAGAAAAATAAAGGAAAAAGATCTTGAAATCAGCAAGAGGGAGAAGCCACCTTATCTATAGGATTAAAACAATTCAAATACAATGAATTTCTCGTCAGAAACTATTTAACAGAAAGGGCAGAAAGATGTGATACATTTTTCAAGTCATGGAACAAAAGAACTGTCAATGCTAAATTCTATATTCAGCAAAATTATTTTTCAGGAATAAAGGGGAAGTAAAGACCCTCTCAGATGAACAAACACTAAGAGAATTTGTCACCAGTAGACCATTCGTAAAGGAAGTTCCTAAACTGAAAGGAAGTGATTAAAGAAAGAATCTTGGAATATCAAGAAGAAATAACAACAGGAAGAACAAAAATATGGGTAAATAAAATACATTATTCTCTTCTTGACTTTTAGATTATAATTGATGATTAAAGCAAAAGATATAAGTGTGGTGTGATTCCCAACATATATAGAGTAAATATATAAGGTAACTATATTATAAACAGGGGTTTATGAAGACTTTCATTAAAGGACTTTAATAGAGGTGAGGTTTGTACCCTTCATTCAAACTTGTCTGTATCTTGATAGTAGTGGTTGTTACATAAATTACACATATGATAAACTGTCTTAGAACTACATGCACACATTTTACCTATGTCAGTTTCCTGATTTTGATATTGAACTATAGTTATATAAGATGTTATAGATGAAATGTTCATGTCCCTCCCAAATTCATATGCTGAAACTTAATTCCTCAATGTGATGATATGAAGAGGTGGGGCCTTTGGGGGATGATTAGGTCTGACAGTGGGTCTCTTTTGAATAGGATTAGTGCCTTTATTTAAAAAAAAAACAGAACAAAACAAAACCCACAGAGCTCCTTTGCAATTCTTCCATGTAAGGTTACAGGGAGAAAACAGTAATTGACGATCCAGGAAGCAGACCTTCACCAGACAACAAATCTTCTGGCACCTTGATTTTGGAATTCCCAGTCTCTTGAATCATGAGAAATAAACATCTGTTGTTTATTAGCTACCCAGTTTATGGTAGTTTGTTATATCAGCCTGAATGGACAAAGGTATAAACTATAACCACTGGAAGAAACTGGGTGAGGTGTTATCAGGACCTCACTACATTATCGTTGTAACTTTCTGGAAATCTATAATTATTTTAAAAACTGTTTCCAATGATGGAAAAGTTCTGGAGATAGATAATGGTGATGATTGCACAACACTGTGAGTGTACTTAATGTCACTGAGTTGTGTATTTAAAATGGTTAAAATGATAACTTCTATGTAATGTATATTTTTCTACATTTTAAAACATGACTCTAGGAAGACTGTCTTTTCCTGATATTATCAAATTAAATCTCTTAGAAAATATGAAAGTGATCCTGGCCAAAGACAACAAATGCTATGAAACTGCTGATCATGGAAGATTGGTTTACCTGCCCTGTACATTTCATTCTTTCAGCATTTAACATTTTAAATGGATTCATTTTTTAGATTAAAAAAATCAAAAAATAAACATTCCCATTCACCTCTCTTCTCCCCCTTAAAGATGTTTGGTACCATCTGGTGATAAGGTAAAAGATTGCGTTTCCAGAGGGATTACTATAGGCTGCTTAAAGTAGTAAGTTAGCAGAGAGGTTTTTAACTTGCAGTGACAAATGGCTCTGGGCTATGATCAAGTTCTACAAATAGATTAAGTCTTTTTTCTTCTTAGGAATAAAACCGGCCTGTCAAGTCCTAAAATAGATTGCTAATCACCTGGCCTATTTTCTCACCGTTTTATTTTTTATTTTCTCTTAGCCAGAACTCAGTAATTCTTACCTAATTAAGAAATTAAGTGTAAAATTCTTTAATAGGAGCTATTTCCATATAAATTATCTCCTTTAATAATGTTTATAGTTTCTTATATCAAAAAGTACAACTGCAGAAGGAAATAAAATATCTAAGCAAATCCAGTCCCAAGGAAATGTCAACTGCCACAGGCAACTCAAAGCTCTTTCTTAAATCTTGTCCACCCCAGATTTTCCAGTAAATAAAAGCTTTTAATTTAAGATTAAATTTGATGTTGTTTGGACTTTCACAGTTAATATTACTGAGTCTGTAAAAGAGCATGGTTGGAAAAATCTAATCAACCCATTGCAAGAGAGCCTATACTTTCAAGTCTTCTAAGACTGCAGCAGAAACATCAGCCTCTTCCAGAGGCCTCATGTTTTAGTGGCACATTTCCCTAAGCCCTTTCAGAAAAGAGAAGTTTTTCTGCCATTTCATTTTGTTCACTTAATTCATTTCCCTGTGAAGGCAAAGTCTTCACAATTTTCCAGGCAAAATGTCTGTGAGAACCAGCAGGGCATTTTATACCGCCTATGATGGAAAAAACACCACCAGCAATAATTGTTCTTTTCTTTTATTTACACGCCTTCTTGTTCCAGAATGGATTTAAAGCAGTTGCAGTACTAATAGGAGCTGTTCACCATGTGTCAGGGGCTACACTGGGCATTTTTACGTGGAGGTTAAGAGCACAGGTTCTGAAGCTAAACAGACCTACTTCAAATGCCCATTCCGCCACTTAGTATTTCTGTAACCTCATGCAGGTTATTCTGTCTTTCTTGGCCTCTCCAATTGTAAAATGGGGAAAATTATAGTTCTTATCTTATAAAGGTGAGGTTTAACTGAGATGCTGTAGATACTTTCACATAAGCCCTTACAGGTAGAAAGCACTCGGTAAAGGCACTTCTAATTAATACTAACAAAATAATAGTGTTATTCAATAGAACACAGGCTTAGAGAGAGTAGGCAATTTTCCCTTAATAGCCAGGGTTTGAATCTATGTTTCTCTGCCCTCACAGTCCATGATTCTTTCCTCACTGCTATGATTCAATCTCTGTTATTCATTTTATTATTGACAGTAATGTTCATAACAGTCATGTTATTGGAGGTTAAAAAGCAAACCCTAATATGGGTTTATTAGCTCTCACAACAGCTTTCTCTTCCAGGAATTTCCTGTCTCTACTAATTTTTCTTCTGTCTTTGGCAAAGTGAAGGCTTTGATGGCTGGATCACAAAATTTCCTGAACTATGATTGGTTGTGCTGAGGAGGAAACAGCAGCAGGATTGTGGGGTGGGGTGGGGAGCATCGGGGGACACCCAGAGCCTCAGATGCCTGGGCCAACTGCCCATGCTCAGTTCCTTCTCAGACTTTGTTAGCCCAGAGGCGGCAGAACTGGGCCCTCCACGTGTCCATTTGACTGGAATGCTGCTGCACTGAATTGGAGCTCATTAGATACACAACAGACATGACTGTAAATTGCTGGTGCCACTCAAGTTGTTTTATTACATGGTATTGCTCAACAAGGACGCCACAAAAGACATGACTGCTGCCATTGAAACATATTTAACCCTGCAATAGTTACTCATGCTCATCTTCCTGTCCCGACCACCTTTTCTAATTGTGACTGGCTTGTTTATCTAGACCTTGTATATGTCATGTTTCACTTTTTCCTTTATTGAGTTGGATCAGGCAAGATTTATTTCTTCTCCCTCATTCTCTCCCACTCCCTCTTCCTCTTCCTATTCTTCTTCTTCTCCACTTTCTCCTCCTCCTTCATTGTTACTATTATTTATTATTATCATCATTATTATTATTGCTAACAGGTTTCCTCATGCCTCTCTAAGCTCATCATTTCTCCTTGGAAGCTATTCTGAATATTTCCTAAAGCTTCCTTTAAAATAATTTTCCATTTAATAATTATGGTTGAAAACCCATGCCTGCAACTCTTCCTGTCTGGAGCAGATTATTCAATTTCTTTTTTTTTTTTTAATGACACCTGTTGCCTGACAAAAATGTATTTCTCCAACTAGTGTATGATTTCCCCCACACTAGTCTCAGTCTACCTGATTGAAAACTCCCATTTCAGTTGTATGGCTTTGGCTGCTTTGTAAATTACAGAGCTGGCTTCATGAGACACCACTGCAGCCAGGAATTCATTTCCAACCAATATTTTTGGTGTGACCACATGTGGCTCTGTTCACTGAAACCTGCAAGAACGGGAATGTGGACGGACATTTTAAAATCTCACTATGCTTTCATCTCTCTTGATGGGCTATCCCTTTGCTGACATGGACCATTATTTTCCCCTCACTCACTCAGCCTCTCTGCTTTGCTTTCTACAACCCTACACATTTCTCATCATCTTGTTGTGAGTTCTGACACATCCCAAGTAAGTTATTTATTTTGACAGGTGTGTGTGTAATACACCTAATGTGGGATGAACCTAGGAGTCAGAAAACCGGTTATTTCAGTCCTGGGAAACAACTTCATTATCTTGTGAAATGTACTTTCAGCACTCAATCCTAGCAAGTAATGAATGATATTGTGTAACACGTTTGCGGCAATTACCTTTGGAAATGAAGACTCCCTTTGGTGCTATTGATAGAATGCAAGGTGAGACCCTTTTTCTTATAGAAGCCGGGGCTTCGGTGCGAGTCCAGCAATCAGGCAATGTAAGCATAGAACATCTATGAGACTGAACTGGAGAAAATGACCTGTCCACCCTTCTGCCCTGCAAACCTCCAACCCCCATGCACTTCAGGCTCAGCCTAGCTCCAGGCTCAGAGACCAATCCTGATTCTAGTCGAGAGAATTTGAGGATCCTTAGACCAGGTGCCCCGTTACCTTACATCAAGTCAGTTTTATTTGGTTCCATTGTGACCATAAACCCCGATTAACATAATTGGACCACCCATGTATCCATGGTAATGAGATCTTTGCCTCCTTTCTGATGCGTGTTCAATTGAACACCATTTAGTTTTGGGGCACCCAGTTTCCAAACACTGGCTTTTCTCATAGGCACATGCGTTACTTTTTTTCGGAAGACCCCTGAGGCAAACTGGCCTCCTCTTCTACTCTGTGGCCCTAAATGTGGCTCAACCCTCAGCAGGTGTGCATGTCAACCCCTCAGCCACCTACTCCTCTGTTCCACCCTCTTGGGGTTCCCAGCAAGTTGACTTAAACCCCAGCTACTCTCACCAGCTCCCAGGTCTTGTTGGCATACTGATTATTGCAGGTGCTCCCTGCACCCCTTCCTGGGTTCTCCATCTCTCGGGCCCAATCTCCCCTGCACCCTTCTCCACACTCCTGCAGCATCACACACAACTTTCAAATGAGGCAGCATCACCCATCCCTTACTTAATGGGATAAATTTCTTAGACATTTCTGACTGTAGGGAAGTTAGCACATAGTAAATTCCATCCTGTGGAGGGGAGAAGCGCTCAGTTTTCTCAAAAGGGCAACTTCCTTTTCCCTTCTTTAGTTTTCTTTATTTAAGCAAGATGGGAATGGGTGCTGCTAGAATGGCCAGAACCCCCCCCCACACACACACATACACATATATACACACACACACACACACACAGCCAAGAATTATCCTGACCCCACATATCAACAGTGCTGAAGTTGAGACACCTTGCTTAGGCCCCAGCCCTCTCCATTTCTGTGGCCTGCCAGCCACCATGTAAGCCCTGCATTAACCAGTTATATGGTTCATACTGTGGATCCTTTACCAGTTGTCTGAGGGTAAGTATCATAAAATCGCTGTCCTTTGATAACCATGTTTCAATGTGAACCACAACCAACCCAATCCATAACCCATACATGTAATCCTCTAGTGGACTTCCTCCTCTGAAGCCATGACTTTTCTATCTCCTCTGCATTTTTATATCTTGAAAGTTGTCTTAGACTAGGTTAAACCAGAATTCATTGATGAATAGAGTAGACATCTATTGCCATGATTGCAAGTTTCTGAAACGTTTTTCCTGGAATTGTTCCCTATACACAAAGGTGGACTCCCACTGGCTATACACATCCTTTGGGCATAGTTGGAAGACACCTGAACCAGTTTTGGCCTCTCAGATTTTGAACCTTGATAGAGGAACAAAGGGAGTGGAGGTCTTGAGGGGCTTGCTAGGGCATTCCATGTTCTGGCTTTCCCAGAGGCCTAGATCTTCCGCATTTTCTCCGGTTGTGTAAGAATCCCTAATCATTTCAATACTCTCATTTTTTGTTTAGTCAAAATCTGTTTCTCTTGATTGCCATTAAAACAACAGTTAATAATCCAAAACAAACACTATACCACACCTCCACCTACTTATAGAAAATATTTGCGGCAGTTCATAAGAAAAGCATTGGCAAAATAGATCAAAAGTTATTCGCAGAAAACAAAAGATAAAAACCAATAAATTTGAGGATAAGCAAATATTTTCTTCTCTTTGTTTTTTCTTCTCCACTTACACCACCCTCAAGAAACATGCACATGATTTTCCAAGTTTTATTTTCCTTCCTCATTCAAATAACTGACAATACTATGTTCTAGATTAGGGATGGTCAACAGTTTTAGTGCACTGTACTAATCTGTATTTTGTTGATTTCTACCCCTCATCGTCCACTCCCAGGATATTCTGATTAAGTAGTCCCAGTGAGGGGCCATCCACAATTTTCAAGAGCTGAACAAATGATTTTAACATGCAGTCATGATGGAGAGTCAATTTAGGTTTTTTTATTATTATTATTATTATTTGCAGTCATACATTCCAAGGATCCAACAAGATCTGTGAACATACTCTCCAGAAAAATCCACATATCCCATTTATTCTACTTTCAATATCAGGGGTAAACAAATGCCCAAGCCCATTCATTACTGTTGGTTAGAATGCTGTTTCTAGACACTGTTGGGCATTGGAGGAAGTGGGGTAAGAAGTTAAAAATAACACATGGTCCCCATCTTTGAATAACTCATTTTAGCAAAAGGTCATAGAAATAAGAACCAATAGTTTTTCTCAGGCCCACCCAACATCTTTCATCTTTCTTCGAACTCATCTATATAGAATAGTCTTTCAGGTCTTTCTCTCATGCTAAGTATAAATAACAGTTTACTTATCTTAGAACTGGCAAGAGTTGAAATGGGATCCATCATTTAAACTAAGGAATTGTGCAGAAATTACAGTTTGAATCCTTTTTGTGCTTAGTAATTTTTTAAATTATGCATATGTTTACTCATTTATTTCATACTTGGGTTCACATATATGAATTGCATACCATTTTCCAAGAGCTAACTTTCATAAGTATGCTTGGGTATTGCATTGTGTAAACTCCCAGAAGTTGAGGAATGTGGATGAAATGCCTCATGCAGTATGTCTGATAAACACTTGCTAAGTTTGGCTGTGTCTTCTGATTCTCAGTTCAAGTTGCACCTCCAAGGAAAAGTACATTGGTAGCAAGCTATGGACATTCACTGGCCCTGAAATCTTGGATATCTTTGATGTAATGAAAATGGCACAGGATGAAGAGTAAGAGTACCTTGATACTGGGCCCACCTCATGCAACTTTTCCCAGCTGCACAAATCTGGATGTACTGCACTACTTTTAACCTTGCTTCCCTACCCATAAGGGAATCCACAAAGATCATGCACTTGATGAGTAATCCTCACTCAATGAAACAGAATAAATTTTAAAAGTCTTTTATCAATAATAAATTACTTTACAAGTAGTAGTATGGGAGACAGACTGGCATAACAGAATGAAGGTGGTCTTGGAGTTAGATAAACCTGGCTTCAAATTTGACACTTAACCTCTAAGAGCCTTATCTTACTCTTCTATAAAAGGGTATTATTTATATTACCTTACAAGTTTGTCATGAAGATTTTATGTTAAATGCTTAGCACAGAGTTTGGTCCATAGTAAACACTCAAAATATATTTGTTCTTAATATTAATAACTACTATTATTAATATTAATTCACTAGTAGTAGAGATGTGTTGATACTCACATAGTCATATTCTCTTGTTCCATATTTCAGGGGATAAGTTGTGTAGCACACATTTGCAAAAATGAAAAGAACTAGGTGAGCCTTTGTTCTTCTTGAAATTGGCCACGGGAAATTTAACCCTCTTCCTGGCCTCATGAGTATAGGGCTTAAATTATGTACTTGACTTAGGAGAGACTTCTGCTAGGCCTAAAATTGACAATAGTCAACACAGAAGACAGTGATAAAAGAAAAAATTCAGCTGAATTAAATTTAAAGGAGTTTAATTGAACAATGAACGGTTCATGAATTGGACAGCTTCCAGAGTCACAGCAGATTCACGGAGATTCCAGCATACCCACGTAGTGGAAGAAGGTTTACAGACAAAATAAGGGAAATGAGGTACAGAAATTGGAAGTGAGGTACAGAATGGCTGGATTAGTTACAAGTGGGCATTTGCATTATTTTTACACAGTTTGGACACTCAGCAGTACTGGGATTGGTCAAGACTCAGCTACAGGCACATAATCCTAAATTAGGTTTTCAGTGTTGTCTAGCTATTAAGCTAGGCTGCAGTTTGTCCACATGGACTCCAATGTAGAAGTGCAGACTCCTTCTCAGGCCATATTTAGTTCCCTTTAACAACAGAAAAGAGTAAAGAGGTTATTGGCCTAATAAAGTCTGCTTCCTTACAAAGGGGCTCATTTGAAATCTAATTTAAATTTGTGACATTATGGTGTTTTACATACCACTTTAAAATTCTTAGAACTTAAATGGTCATAAAAACTCTAAAGAGTAATGGTATTTTTTTTTAAATGGCTGCTTGTGGTTTTGGGGAGCTGCTTTTCTTCTCCTGCAGAAGGGCTTACAGCCTAATTTCAAAACATCTGGCAATTACCTTGGACACTGATGTCTATCTGTCAAGCAATGAAACTTCTAATATTCTATTAGGAAATAAAGATCACTATGACATCGGACTATTAGTATGTTAGAATCGTTTCTGACCCTGAATTTTTGTAACGACCATGAATCCATGGTAGACATGTTGCATGACTGAAGCAGAGCTCTGATTAGTCTTCTTAAGCAATTTCCCTTGGTGTTGCTAACACTTCTAGACTGCTGGGGCAAAAACACGTATTGATCACTATGTACCCAGCCACTGTGATCATTACTGGGGTAAAATGATGAAAAGATATACATGGTCTATGGCTTCATGTTTTAAGGTTTAGAGTTTTAATTCAAATGCTGGGACCTGAAACCTGATGCTTAAGGTTAGCATGTAAGGGGCTTTGAACCTGAATTTATTTGAAGACACCAAAGTTTAGTTGAAAGCTCATTTAGTGCCTCCTCCACTGAAAGCCTTAAAAGCATTATCTTCTAAGAAAGAAATGATTTTATTACTAAAACATGGTGCTAAAGTTGACCTTAAAAGCAATGTCAATCTCTCAGAGTGACAGAATAGAGAGATGCCTAGTTTGATGAACACAGAAATACCTATTTTCCCTACCAACTCCTGGTGCTTATCACCACTGAGTTATTTACTTCAAGCCAGCATTTTTTACAGGACCACTAGAGAATGGAATATAACCCACTTACACCTCACCATCCCAAATGGGAGATCAGTCTGCCTGTCATTTGGCAAAGTGGAGTCCCAATACAATTATCAATAAGACAAGCTATCATTTTTAACATTGCTTGAGAAGGGCAGGTTTAAATATTCAGTTCCAGAAGACCTGGAGAGCAGAGGACACTTGGCAACAGGCACAGATGGCAAATTGCATCTTCTGCACAGGTGTGCTAGCACTCAACGCTAACGATGGCACCCAGTTCAAGGTCAGCAAATAGAAAGCATCCTCGCCCACAACTCCCCAGCAGACATGGCTTCCCTATGAGAGAACACTTTTCAGCTAAACCCAGATGCAGGCCTGAAGTGTTCTCTGCCCATCCTTCCAGAAGGCCACTGTGATAACCTGAACTAGGAAGGAAAGAGAAGCCCCATTGCTTTCCAAAATCACCTTCTTCTTTGCTCCCTCCAGGCAGATTTTCAAGCTAATTTTCCCAGGGGGAAAAAAAATAGTATCTCTCCTGTTTGAAAGCATTCTGAGATGAAAATGAAATAGAAATTGAATATTGTTTCCATTCTTAAGAGCTTTGGTCAATCGGTTTTAGAAATTTCTTCCCGGGATTTATATTATTTTCCTCCCACCTTACCTCTCCTGTGTCCATTTTGGAGAAAAGCACCTCGTTTATCTTTGGGAGACAGTAACGCAGAAACTGTAACTAAGCAGATTTTCCCTTGAGGATCAAAATATTTGTGTTAAATGAAATGAGAAATCTGCTAAGTGGCGGCATGGATCCCCCAGGGAAGGATATTTTGTAATTTTGAAAAATTCCTACTGAAATTCTTCTCTTGCCAAGAAAAGAGGAATGATTTCTATTAAAATTATTTCATGTCTGAATTACTCTCTGCCCCTCGGGAACATATAACATTACAGCTTTTATGCTCAGTAATTTAGAAGGACGGGGGGACACCTTATTTGGAACGCACGCAGACTTAACACGAAATGTTGGGTATTAAGTGGTTTCACCACAAAAGTCTCTTTTTGAAAATTTTGCACTTAAACTGTTCAAATTAAAGTTCATTTTAGAACCGGTTTTATGATTGTCTGTATAAGTCCTTTTAACTTTCTACTCTTATCTCACCATTCCCTGAAGCTGCAGAGAAAATCCTTTGATTGGTGTTCAAGAGTTGTACCTTTTATAAAAAACAGGATGGATGGCATCACTTTAATAAGGCAAGTGCATGCTTTGAAGCCAGTCAAATAAGTTAATTTTATTAAAATATATGTATCTGCTTCTGTGTATGCTAGAGTACAGACTTTGGAAAGGCACAAGAGATAGAAAATAATAGGTTTAAACTCACAGGTCAACTCTGATCAGGTATTATGGATCCCACTGGCACTGTGTTGGGAAAGATTCTGAGGCCAAATTCAGATTCAGGGGAAAAAAAGGTGAAAGATGAGCATTTTTTTTTTATTACAGGTGGCCAATTTTAAGCACAAGCACCAAACACAGTTGTCATCACTGACACATATTAAATATCAAGAGAAGTGCCTTCCGGCTTGTGTAATTGAACTAGTTTTCTGTGTTTTCTAATTTTCTGCAGTAAATATGTATTGTTTTGTGATGAGATTAAAGCTCTTTTAATTTTTTTTAAACTGGAAAATTGTTTTGACCACTTTTCCTTCAGTTGTCCTAAAGCTTGAGAAAGTCATTAAACTATCTTATTTGTGCCCTGTCCAGGAAAAGTCATCTTTAGAGCCAATAGGAAGTCTGGAAAGGGTATAAGATCTGTTTCCATGTGATAAAAGTCAATGGTTCTTTGAATTATTGATTAATTATTTGAGTTACCCTGAGCCATATTCATAGACTTTATCAAGGCAAAGTTTCCAATATTATTCCTAAGTTAATGGGCTTGGACTAAAAAGAAGTAGATCTAGGATGACTGGAACAGCAAAGCTGTAGGAGTGTAAATGCCCTAGAACAAGCCAGTTACCGATCTCATATCTACAATAGTTTCATGCTCACAAGCCCTTGTGCACTCCTGTGCACTTGCTCTCTGAGCCTGCCCTGCACCCGTCCCCCACTTCTCTCTCTCTCTGTCCCCCCAACCCCCTGTCCGCTCACACGCACATCTGTCAAAGAGAGAGAATGGTAATACCTATTTCACAAGTTGCTGTGAAATCCAAATAAGCCAATGTATTTGAAAAGCACTTTATACACTACAAAGCCCTACAGAAATGCTAGTGTGATCCCTCTTAGTGGTGATTATAAATATCCTTGATTTTCATGTTAATTAAGGGAAACAGTAGTATTCAAAACACAGATAATCTGAATCTATTTCCTCATGTTTTGGTAACTGACTTCTAATTAGCATAGACTCTATGTGCCTCTACACATCTGCCATCAGAGAATATGTGGTTCAATAGGTCACAGCACAGATTAAATGGAGACACGAAGAAGTTAAGTGATAACTCTGGGTCACATTTACAATTATGTGTGGCAGGTGAACTGGAACCTGTGATTTTCACTCTCTGTGTAGTCCTACTTTCCAACATATGCTACTAGTTTTTATTTGTCTTTATAATAATATTTCCCTGGATTACTGCATTTGAATGAATGGTCCAGATTTGGCTGAAAATGCCAATAAAATTATTTTTCATTCACCGAGCAATTACCACCCAAGAGAGGAGACTTCACCTAGATTGGTGATACATTATTAAAACTTAGCCTAAAACAAAACACTTGTCACAGATTATCCACATATTCGATAACTGTCACTCAAATTAGTAAATAACCTAGTTTATACAGTTAAAAAAAAAAAGCAGCATGCTGTACTTAAAACTTCACATTCTCCATTCTCTAATATGTGGTAGACAAAAAATAAGAATACTTAATTCACAGAAGACTTATGTCTAAAGTTATAAATTAAAAATAATAGCTATTATTTAGTGAACATGTATTTTGTTCTAGGTATGTTCAATGTATCGCAGATAATCTTTACAGCAACACCATATAATATTGTCATTCCATTTTAAAGGTATGGAAACTGGGGCTCAGAAACATTAAGTAATGTTTTTATTTACTAAATAGTAACTACTTAAACTACTTAAGGACTGAGACTCCAAAGTCTATGCTATCTTCATCCTGCAATATTAACATATTAGTATTGAAGAGTCAATTATAATAATTTTTCTCCTACTAAGTTAGTTCAAGTGGTGAAAAACATGCTCAGAAGCCTACAAAATTTTAATTATTAGCATTCCACCAATGGCACACAAAGGTTCCTATTTCTCCACATGCCATGCTCACTAACACTTATCTTTTGTTTTTCTGACAATAGCTGTCCTGACAAGTATGAGGTGATATCTGATTATAGTTTTGATTTGCATTTTCCTGGTGATTAATGGTATTGAATATTCCTCCTCCTCTTCTAAAAATTGTTCTTAGATGTGGTAGAGTGGCAATCAATAAGTAAGTTGACTAGCTGAATCTATGAAGGTGCATGGAGTTGGTGTTGACTGGTAGAGAGGAAGGCATGAAACTAGGGGGTTTCTGAGAAGGATACGAGATTGTAGGAGAGTACTTCAAAGTCACGTGGCTAACCTTCTAAAATGGTCTGTTTCTAAGAAGAAAAAATCTCAGGTTCCACAGAAGTGAGACAAAAATTGGCTGAAATAGAATGTGTGTCTTTGGCCCTGACTATTCCCTTGTGCAAATCACTGACCTCATTGTGCATCTTTCAAGTGTAGATCCTAATAGCAACCTAATTACATCACAGAACAAGTGTAAAGAACAACCAATGCAGTCTACTTCAGAAGTGTGCAATAGAAATTATTAAAATTAATGATCTGGGCAGCTTGCAGGTAAGGTGACTGCTCCAATTTGAGCCAAGTTCTTTCAAGTTGTACTTTTTTTAAGAAAAGAGTTCTGCCTCAATCCATTGAATTGGATTATTTAAATGAAATACACTTAATAAGTTCCCTTGGGCATCACTCGATACTTCTTTACTATTCTTTTTACCTTTTTTGTGTGTTTGATTTAACACCTGGGTAATACTAAGTGCCATGGTTATCATAAATTATAGGAGACTAAATAAATATTTGAGCAAGCAGGAGAGATTTGATGAAATTGCTGAAAATGAAAGGTTGAGTACTATTTCCCGCACCAAATAGACTCTCCTGCTTCAGCATGCTCTGCCAACAGTGGATTTAGTTTTCATAGCCCCAGACATTTTCTAAATAGGTAAATTGCCAGCGTGACCACTTCCGTTTTTCTTTCTTGTTTAAGCCTCAACATATTTTTCACCCTTTGACTTTAATCCAAGCTAGTAAGTTATGGCCAAGAATTGAAGGCTTGATAATAAAGGGTTGTAGTAGTGGAACTCTATTGCAAAATCTACCTAGAACAGGCAAGAATATTTATATTGTAAATGTGGATTTTAGGCACATGAGATTTATGATATGTCAAAACTAGAGTCTTTCCTGGTAAGTGGGCATGAATGGGGGGACTCAGTCAGGGTAGTTAATAATAATTATAGCAATGTCAGGAAATTTGGAACAAGCAAGAAAGATTACTGAGTGCCTTCAAAAGAAAACTATGCACTGTTCAGAGCAGTTAATTTTAATATTACTGGTTTATAAATGAGTCTGTTTTTTAGATTTCCCTTTGAACCAGCTGTATTCACTTAATAATGGGTTAAACGAAATCTTTGACATGTGTTTATTTTATATCTCTGTGAGAGTCATGATTTTACCTTTTAAAAATTTTACCCTTTCAATATTATCCTATCCAGTGTTGATAACTAACATATAGCGAGTGCTTACAATGCTAAATTCTGCAAGTGCATTTTCCCCCCTTTAAAATGGCAAATGAGTGAACCTTGGAGAGGTCAAGTAACTTGCCCACCTAAGAGATGAAGTTCAGAAAAGTGTCCTCGTCCGCCTAGAAAACATACAAATTTCTAGTTAGCTCTCTATCACCTCTGACTAGATGAGTTCATCATGCAGAATCCATTTCCCTTTTGATAATACATTATCTTAAAGTGCATCCTCATCCACATACCTGTCTTCAGTCTCACCAATACACACCTTTCTCAAAGAGTTGGTAACACAGATACCTTCCTAAGATGTTGTTCATTCATCCCTAGCCTAATGATCCCTCCAAAGAGGTTGAGAGCTAAAGAAGGATAGAGAGAAGAGTTCTTAGTTCCAAAGCTGGAAAGGAGGCGGCAACTGCAAAATGCAGATTTCTGATGTCTTTCCTAAAAAGAAAGTAGCAGGCAATGTCAAGCAACGAGAAGGCATGCAATGGAATTCGATGTTTGGGATCCTGACACCGAATTCACAACCCCACTTTCTATGCATTCCAGAGAAATGTCCCATCATCCCTGGCTTCCATTCTCTCTTGAATTTAGCTCTCTGCTTTTAGGCTCAGATTTTGTAGCCACCTAGGTACTTCCACTTTACTATCTCAAATGGAAAGCCCTACTAGGACCGATGAACCGTGAAATCTAGGTAGCTTGACCTCGTTGGGTCCCAGTTTCCTCAGCCAGGATAAAAAAAAACAGGAGGGGAGATCCCTTTCAGTTTTAAAATGGAATGGATCCTATAATTACCCTTCATCATTAAGTGAAACATAATTTCAAATGCGAAATGAAATATAAACCCCTTTTAGGAATTCTAAAGCATTTATTTAACCTTTTTTAAATTTTATTTATTTAAAACATATTTCATTTCAAAAGGAAGCTGAGTCGAGTTGCTGGACTTTTGCAAAGTGTTGTCCATATATTATTGCAGGTGGAAGAGAGCGGTGTAAAGTCAGAAAGCTACATGAGGCAGGGCTATTGTTTGCAAGTACAGAAACCAATTCTACCATTTCAGAATAAATAATTTTCCCATGGAATCCAAGAACTGGAATGCTACTTGGCCCTGTGAATGGACAGGAACCAGGGACAGGGATGACTTTAATACTGTCCACCCCCCAACTCTGCTCCCCGCAACACAACTGCAACACTCATTTCTGTTATAGAGTATGGCACATGGCAGAAAAAATGTCCACAAACAACAGTCACACTTATACATCAGTCAAAGAGTAATCACCTTCTCTCCCTAAAACCCAAACCAAATTTCTTGGAGAAGGAAATGGGCAAGCTTGGGTCACATACCAACCTTTTGACCAATCAACTGTGGCTACAATCTGAAAATGGTGCTCTTTGAGACGTGTGTTCTCCCCTCCTCCGATCAATTGTAACCTGTGGGCAGAGCCATGCTGTGCAAAATGGTCAACGGGGCCACATAACACTATTAACTGAGATGTGAGAAAGAGAAGACTGCCAGTAAACAATCGTGTGCAATAACAACTCAAGAAATGTCACCATAAGTTCTATAAGAAACCTTTATTAAAAAATATGGTGCTCATAAAACGTTACATTAAATAATACCATTAACCTCATTATAAACTCAAGCTAGAGGCTTTATGCACTCCTTCAGTCCACGGGGACATTTTGATACAATCAAAGGTGATAAAGAAAAGTGCGCTGTTATCTACAGGCTAATCAAAATCTTCATCGTCTTGGGGCTCTTATATATGGTACCAATAAACATCTGTACTTTCCTAAAGAGTTCTTCATCTATTTTCTCCGTATTTTTCCTTTGATTCTTGGGCTTCATTTATCCCATTAAAAAAAAAAAAAAAGGCACATCGGAACATCAATGCATATCCCAGTTTTTGCAATTGTTCTCTCTGCACAATTAAGCTTAATAATTAAAGTATCCTTTTTGTCTGAAAGGCAATTAAAGTCCAACTTTGAAAACATATGACAATAATATTGAATAACATTGCCTTTGTCAGTGAGGTTGCTAAATGGGCAATAGATCTTAAAAAGCAAATGTCTTTCTTTCATAAACAGATCACTACTGAGGTTACTTAAATGGCTGTAATAGGTCCCATATACCACTGGTTGCTGTAGCAAGTTTTTCTAGTTTGCTGTTTGTATTTTTTATGAGAAATGAGCACTTTGTGGTAATTGGCAATGCCCATTGACATACTGATGAAAAATGAGTCTAAAACCACTTGGAAAGTAGCAGACAGCCAAGAAAAGAAAAACCATTAGAGATTTTTTAAAAATCATATTTAAAAGAAGCTCTCAGAGACAGAATGAGAGATGATATACTGTCGAATGTTTAACTATAATATCAGAATCCATAAATTGAGAGACAACAATGGCAGCTACAATGTAATTACTTAATAAATGAAGTAATCACTGCCCAACTACAGTTTTAAAATAACTTTAGCTTCCTTTCATCATACAAATCTGTCTCCTTTGCTCTTCACTAAAGTAGCCTTCTTGAGGGTAGAGAGATTGTCAATTTTGTTCATTATCTCCAGCACCTAGAATAGTGGCTAACAAGAGGTGATACTCAATATTTTTTTGTTTTACTGTGTTTGTTTTATTTTTATTGAAGAATAATACACGTACAGAGGAGTACACAGATCATAAACATAAAACTCATTGATTTTTCACAAACTGAGCACATCTATGCAACCAAAACCCAGATTAAGAGACAAAACCTGCCAGGAGTTGTGGCTTACACCTGTAATCCCAGAACTTTGGGAGGCCGAGGTGGGTGGATCACTTGAGGCCAGGAGTTCGAGACCAGCCTGGCCAACATGGCAAAACCCTGTCTCTACTAAAATTATAAAAATTAGCTGAGTGTGATGGCATGCATCCGTAGTTCCAACTACTCAGGAGCCTGAGGCACTAGAATCTCTTGAGCATGGGAGGTGGAA
Organism: Rhinopithecus bieti; assembly: GCF_001698545.2. NCBI lineage: Eukaryota > Metazoa > Chordata > Mammalia > Primates > Cercopithecidae > Rhinopithecus > Rhinopithecus bieti. The sequence goes on from NW_016816905.1 coordinate 1,158,850, forward strand.
GTTGCAGTGAGCTGAGATCATGCCACTGCACTCAAACCTGGGTGACATAATGAGACTCTGACTCAAAAATAAACAAAATATAAAATAAAATAAAAGAGACAAAACCTTATTATTCACCTCTGAACCCCTCTGGACCCTTTCTCAGTTTCTAACTCCTATCAGGATAACTACCATCCCAACTTCAAACAGCATAGTTTAGTTTTGCTTATTTTTGGACTCTGTATGAGTAGGATCACATAACATGAATTGCTCTGGGTATGACTTCTTTCGATTAATACTGTGTTGGTGAGACTCATTGGTATTTTCCGTAGCTATACATCCTCCTTGCTGCAATATATTGCATTGTGTGAATGTGCCAGTATATTTACCCTTTCAACTGTTGATGGACATTTAAGTAGTTTCCAGTTTGGGAGTAATATAACTAGTGTTCTTATGAACATTCTAGTTCTTATCATTTGATATACACATTTCTATTGGATACATATCTAGGGTGGAATTGCTGTGTTATAAAACAAACATATGTTCAGATATTTTTAGACATAAATATCTGTTAATTAATTTAATGATTTGAGCTTTAAAAGGCCTATAATTTAATTGAATTGGGGGAATAATTAACATAGTTCAACACTTTGACTTCCACATGAGGAAGCTAAGGGTGAAGTTTATTTAAGAAAGGCAGTAGAGTGGAATGCATGCTGCTACCAAGTAGCTGTGTGACCTTGAGCAAGAATCCCCTGGCCCTAATATTTTACATAAATTGAGGAATTAGAATAAGATAATTTCAGAATCACTTTCACGTTCCAGTTCTAAAATTCTATTGCTCACTTGGGTGTAATTGTCAGAGCTTTGACTAGAAGCCATATTTCCAAACTTATATCCAGTATTCTCAAACTCATACTCAGTATATTACACCCAGTATATCCAGTAGTCTTTATTTCATATCAGCCTTTATTGTAGTGAAATAAATTATGGATATAATTAATTCTTATCAATGTCAAGAGCTTGTAACAATGTCAAGAGCTAATCTTTACTGAATGGTTTTTCCAAGTGGTTTTCATGTACTAACTCATCAACTTCTCACAAGAATCCATAAAGAGTTGTTATGCCCATCCTTGCTTACAAAGGAGGAAACTGAGGCACAGAATGGATAAATGCCCAGTCTAAAGCCACACAGCTGTTATGCAGTTGAGCTAAGTTTCTTTGAGCACTACACACAACTAACAACTTTATGTATGGCCATCTTTAAACCTAATGACCATCCAACAACAAATCATTCTGCTACAACTTATGCCTGTTTCTAGCCACTTGTTTCGATGGAAACTGGTCTCTCCCTTGATTCCTGTGTGTGGCTTGTGACATACCCAGTCCTAAAGAAGCCCCCGTTACAGCAACATTCCTCTTGTAATGCTCCCAACCTGGTCTTAGCACACTGAGAATCGATTCTTTATTAAACTCTCATACGATCCTGCAGTGCTGATCTCTCTCTTCAACGACACTCGGACCAGTTTCTTAATTCGACTTTTCTAAGTTAATGAAAGCAGCAAAATTAATAAATCACGGATAACTAAACTTATGTAGAAAAAAATGCTAAAGAGAATAGTAGTATTAGGCATCATTATCTATAAGAAACTATAAATATTATGCATCAGGTGTCTGATATTAAGGTCTAAGTTTACCTTGAAGAGAAGCTGATAGAAACCTTTAGTCATGTGGTAGGTGAATTATCTCTGCACTGACCCAACTGAGATTTTTGCTTCAAAATTCTTTGGCTCCTCTTTCTCTATGTTCCGCGAAGTTTAGCAGGCTTTTACTTTCATTTTCTGTGTCCTAGGTTCCTGGTTATTAGTAAACAGAATTCTCAGGTCTGTCTGAAATGACTCTAATTGATGACTATTAACATAGGTTGCCCGTCAGCTAATTTTTAAGGAGGCTTTATTTTTCACCAAAATACTTTGCAGTAATATGCCTATGGGGAATCCAGTTATGTAGAAAGCCTTTCTTTCTCTCTACACATAAGGTCCTGTGGTTCACAATCCATTTATTCTATAACCAATCTAAACTGAGCTGTAACTGGTGCTCTGAACAAATTCCGCCATGATCTACATTTAGTTCAGCCCCAAGATTTTGGGTGGGAGTGGTAGGTAAGAAAGGAGCCCTACTCTGTACAGTTTGAGGTAGAAGGGGTTTCTATTCTTGCCCTTATAAAATCCTTTAGAGAATTAGATCACACACACACACACACACACAAACATACATATAACCCTAGTTACTACATAATCCCTTGTTAATTTTATGTAACTGTTTAGAATACAAACATCATTGTAAATATATTTATAATAAAAAATTTATAACAAAATTTTGCATTATAAATATATTTATAAATAAAATATTTATAATATGTATAAACATTATAAATATTTAGGATGGCAACGCTGTCTTGATACACACAATCTGAAAAGTAGCCTTAGTTCTCCATCTAAATAAATGTGAATGTACCATCTCAGCAAAAGCTGCATTCATGGATGTTTGCCTACCTTAGACTCTTGTTCTTTGGTGATCTCTAATGCCTGGGTCCCTGGTTTACATGTGACTCTTACTGAAGTTCAGTACCTGTAGCTATTTTCAAGTCTTTCCTGCTACCTGTGGTTAAGGCATCAGTAGACCTCAATGCCTCAATTAGGTCGCTATTAATTGATTGTGCAAATTATTTAATACTCATGAACTAATCAGTGAATAAACAACCAGTGGGAATTTTGATTAGCATCTTTCTATTTCTGCAGAACCACAGAAGAGATCCAGACTGTGGTCTTTTGGGGTTTAGGGATTACAAATCGACAGGTTAGTCCCACCAGAAGCAACCATTTCATGATTCTTCTTCTTGGTAGCAATTCTGGAGGACACATCGAGACCAACCTATGCAATAGGGTCAATAAGGGAGGGGTGTCAAGCAGCCAAGGTGTTCAGTTAGCCAAGTTCTCCATGAATTGAGTTATTCAGTCTCTGAAGCTTACAGTACTTTATTATAATCACTCTCATTTTTATTAAAAGTAATAACACTTCTAGTTAAAATGACCATTGTTGGTATTATTATTTTGCTTCTTAAAATACAGGAAAAGCCAATTCTTGTGATTTAGAGGGGAAGAAATAGATACAATACTAAGATATCAAATCTCTTAACAGCTAGCTATCAACTAAGAGACAAAGACAGAATGCTCACCTAGAGATTACCTTGTTCATATCTTTGAGCCCAGGTTGCCCACCATGCAGAAAGGTTGCCCACCACTCAGAACTGGAGGCAGATGGGACCTGAGACACATTAATATTGGGGCACTAGAGTGAAATTCACACTCTTGCTGTGGAGGGTCCTTAGTACTGCCCTGGTTCTTATTCATCCTAAAATATGATTTGTTGATGGAGCAGTATAGATCAGAGGAGGAAGCTATTGCTTTGGAAAAAGATACAGTGAAAAATAAAATATGTACAGTCAGTAAAATTGGAGGAATATTTTTAAGTCACTAAGATCTTATGGAAATACAGTCAAAATAATAAGGGGAAAACTGAAGAATGCTACATGAAATAAAATGAGACCTCACCATTATAGCTGAAGTTTGACCAAATGTCTGCGCATGACCCATTCTTTTTTCGTCCAGGACACAGAGATATTTCCCCATGCTAAAGATACTCTGATTAGAAAAACATACATGAAAATAAAGCAAAAATAAAATTAATTAGAAGAGGTCTGGAAAGAAGTGTGGGAGGAGTTAGTTACATAGATTAAAATAAAGCAAAATAATTTGAAATTTGAGAGTAAACATAAGCCAGTATCTGGGGAAGTCCTCCAGGTACCATTGACCTGGAGGACCCCCATTGTCCTCCCATTGTCTCTGGTCAAGTCTAAATGGATAATAAAACATATAGCTATATAACCACATTCTCTCCCTTGTCAAAGTCACTGCTTGAAATCAACCATGAACTGGAAAGAGGAAAGAGTTTTTTCCAGGAACCTTGTACAAGCAGACCTGAGGCTGCAGTAAAATAGCCAGCTGCTGAATCAGTTTGGTCTCCTTATCCATACTACTATCTGAGGGCTAAACCTGCCCAGAGTAGATAATAGAACAGAGTTCACATTCTGCGTACTCTCAATCAATCTTGAATTTCATAAGATCTGTGTACTTTTGATAAATCATTTTTTATTTAGATTGATTGGGTTGCTATTTTTTATATACAAACAATCTCAGACAGAAATGAAGCCTCAGCTGAAGATAAATTCTTCCACTGGGCAGAAATATGATGTGTTATTTTAATTTCAATCAGAAAACAGAAATTGCTCTAGCGATTTCAACCAGATAAGATTCAATCTAGGGGATCATCCAGGTGATTAAAGAACTGAGAAGTCAACTAGGAGATGGTGAGGCATCCCAGAGATTGACAACAACAAAAAGGGCTGGAGAAACATAGGAAAAGGTCATGCTTTCATATCCAGGAGGTAGTTACAGACTAGAAGTTGGACCATGGGAGCAGTGTGTTCCAGCAGGATCTGGATCCATAGAAGACGTGCAGAGATGCTGCCAAAGACCTGACCAAAAGTAGAGAAAAGAGAAGGCATACCCTGGCTTCACTACTTTATATATTCTTCGTACCAGTGTATCGCACTAGCCAAAACTGCACAGACACTAGAGGACTGGAAGCCTGACAAATGTAGTTTCTTATAATACTGGCGAGGGCAGAAGAAAAAGACAGAGTATGGATCTGAAAATAACCAGACCAAGATCTGCCCTACATGGATCCCAGGAAGCAGTTTGTATCACACTAATAAATACCCTGCAAAAATTTTGGATGGTCTTGGTACATAACAACATAATTTTAAGTTTTTTGATTCTCTCTATATTTTTCCCTTTTACTCATTTTATTCAGTCCTCAACATTTTGCCTCAGAGATTTTAGCAAGACAGAAACCATAAGTTATGTGAAATCATCAACTCTTCTTATAGAAAATAAATGCCTGACTAATGGCAGATACCATACTAAAGATACTAAAGAAGGAGGGAAGAAAGGAATGTACCCATGTGAGCAGCAAGCAAAAGGGGAATAATTCCAGACATTGCAAAGAGGACTGCATGCAGGTATCCTGGGTATCAAAGACTCATATGCTGTTGTGACACTCTAGAAAAAAGGCATGCCCACGGGTGGTGGCAGGAGGCACTGGTGTCCCAGTGCAGCCTAAAACCTAAGCACAGGAAATCTTTGCCTTGCCAAAGAGTCCCATGCCCTGAACAGGGTCTAGATACAAAAGAGCTTTTTGATGCAAAGGGAACGTGCAAACTGAGGTATCACGTGCACCAAAACGAGGCAATAAACTTTGGCTAATTCCTCATCCCAGACTTCTCTACTCAGGCTTAACCTCAATACCCACATCAGTTCCAGCAGAAAACAAATCCATACTCGAGAGAATTTAACTGAAGAATTTAACAATAGAAGTAAATAGTTAAGTACTGAAGAGAATTAAGGAAATCAGTAAGGATAATGAAATCTTGGAGAACATCTTTATATCTCAGGCCTGAAAGGGAAAAGGGGGGAAATGGTGTTACAAGGCCCCATAAAAGCTGAAACCATGAAGTGTGAGCCTCCCACCAAATCCTGAGGTCTTAGTGTAGTACATTCACTACTGCAACTAGGATGAGAGACAAAAGGAAGCAGAAAGAATGAATATTCCAACATTTTCCTTTTCTTGAAGCCAAAGAACAAGCAAGCCCAGCTGAGACAATCTGTAGGGTCCCAGGGCACAGAATAGGGCAGAGAAGGGCTAAAAACGGCAAAGGTTAAATGAAAAACAACCAACACCTGGCAACTCCAGATTTTGTGGGATCTGGGATTTCTACAGTTTGGGGGAACCATTTCGAAAAATAATAGTATAAAATTTAAAATACAAATTAGGGGTGGAAGTGCTTATTTGTTTAAATTAAGAAATCACAACAAACAATGAATTTGAAATAGCTGACAAATACTCACTGTCACAAAATTTTTTAAAAACCCAATACAGTTTTATAAACTAAGTGCCTAAGATAACTTTATAATATATGCATTCTTTACAGTTTTGACTATAAATCTTTTTATCATCTCTTCCTATAAGAACAATTTCCTAATATCTATTCCTATAAAAGAATAGAAAGATAATTTAATCTTTTTTGGTTTTGTTTTTGATATAGGGTCTGGCTCTGTTGTCCAGGCTGGAGTGCAGAGGAACAATTGTGGTTCACTGCAATCTCCACCTTCCAGGCTCAGGTGATCCTTCATCCTCAGCCTCCTGAGTAGCTGGGACTATAGGCAGATGCCACCAATCCCTGCTAATTTTTGTATTTTTTGTGGAGATGGAGTTTCACTATGTTGCTAAGGTTGGTCTTGAACTCTTGGGTTCAAGTGATCTACTCACCTTGGCTTCCCAAAGTGCTGGGATTATGGGTGTGACCCACTATGCCCAGCCCTTAATCTTTTCTATAATAATAAATCTAAATTTGTTTTGTTATTGATAGCTGGGATACATAAAATATGCAACTTCACAAAAATATGTACTTGTTTGTACACTCCCATTGTAAATTTGTACCCTAAAACAAGAATTATGATAAAATAAATTTTAAAATGTGTACGTTGCTTTTACAGTAACATATACTGCTTTATCAAATATATTCCTAACAGCAGAACACTTTTATTTTGACTAGATGTTGATGAGAACTGACTCCTCCACTGAAAATTAAACATGTCTGATGATTAGAAGAATTTTTCAGAGACCAGCTTCAGGTTCCATACATTGCAAATCTATTTTTCTCTCCAACATTCATATTTCTACTTCTGGGAACCATAGAAGTAATGGTTCTTCTATACACTGAAGATTAAGAATAACTTCAATACATACAATAGCAACTAAAAAAATCACGTAAATATTTGTCATTAAACTCAAAGTGTCATGAATTCAATTTTCCCTAAGCTGAATCTTATAAAAGCCTGAAACATGGTTAAATGGAAATATTGTTCAATGAGACCTGTAGATTTGCATTTAAATTAAAAGTATAATATTCTCATAATATATTTTTTAATGTGTGTATATGCATGTGGGTGTGTGTATGTGTATCACCTACATCTATTTACACAAAAGGTCTAAAAGCAATGACCACCTCAGTGGTACAGAGCACCCCTAGTGTTGAGATTGTGGTTTCTAAATACTATCTCCACAAAAAGAACTTTGTATCATTGGAGAAGTGACTGATTTCAGGTCTGGTAAAGTAAATTCGCAATATGAGCCTGAAACATCTTGTCATACCAGAAAGCAAAGAGGCTATCCCTATTCACTAGGGTCATTTCAAGAGATAATCAGAGTCAAGTTAAAGCAAAACTCCTATCAACTAAAGATGAGATAGTCTGTGCACCAGAAAGTAGGATAGCTGCAATAGATTAAAACACATCAAAAATTTTTTAATCGAGGTAATAAGGATATTTTTTTAAACACCTCATTAGCCTCATTTGAAAGCTGTTAAAGCAGCAACTCCTCATCTTACATCTGGTATATAAAGGGGAGATAAAAATCAAGCATTTATCCTGCCTTTCCTACACAAACTATATTCGAAAGGAGACAAATAGTTGATGAAGAAGAATTCTTGAAGAATTCCACTTAGCAACTGTGGAAGGGATGATTGAATTAGAATATGTCCATTTTTAATCCCCAATGAAATAATCGGTCAACACAATGGTCATGATGATTGCTAAAACTATTTGGGGAATGATCCATGAATCAGGCTGACAGCACCTGAACCCTTAGGTAATCTTAACATTAAAAAAAATAAAATAAAGTAAAAAGTTAAATACAGTAGAGTGTGTGTGTGTGTGTGTGTGTGTGTGTGTGTGTGTGTGTGAGAAACATCATATGCTTCGTATGTGATACAATGACAAAAATAGAGCATCATCTATAAAAAGTGTTTTCAAAAAATTGAACATGAATGTAATCGAGCATCTAGATATAACTTTCAGTTTGCAAGAAATACACAAAGGATAGATGACCATACCAAATGCCATCACAGGGATGTAATAGGCTGACTCCAGACTGCAGGATATTCTATGAAACAAAAGATCCAGCTTCTTTAGCAAAGAAATAGCATTTTTAAAAAGAGAGAAGAAAACTATTACACATTACAAAAGTTTGATAAAACCCATCCTCCAAATACAATTTGAATCCTGATTCAAATAAACCAATTGAAAAAGAAACGATATTTATGGAGCAGTAAGAAAAAAGCTGAATACTGACAGAATATTAGATGATGTTTAAAATAATGTTAATTTTTAAGATATTAAGAATGGTTAAAAAATAGTGTCCTTTTCTCTTTGAGATACATACATAAATATATAGGGGTGGAGTTATATCATGTCTAGTATTTACTTCAAAATCATCGAGAAGAGTAAGGCAGGGGTGAGAAGGTACAGAGGAAACAGGGTTGGCCATATGTTGATAATAGTTAAAGCTGTGTCATATGCTCATCAAGGTATATTAAACTATTCTCTCTAACTTGGCATAGGTTCAAAAACTTTCGTAATAATTTTTAAAGCAGTTGATAAAAAATAAACTTTCCATGAGGCTCACTAAAGTTCATGGAAAAGCAACTTTCCTCTTGTACCATCAAGATGAAAGTGACCAGTGTGGAGGCTCACATCTGGTATCCCAGCAATGTGGAAGGCTGAGGTGGGAGGATCCCAGGAGGCCAGAAGCTTGAAAACAGCCTGGGCAACACAGCAAGACCTCACCTCTACCAAAAAATTAAAATTAAAAAAATTTCTGGGTTTGGTGGCATGCACCTTGTAGTCCTAGCTACTAGGAAGGCTGAGGTGGAGGCATCGCTTGAGCTCAGGAGTTCAACGGTGCAGTGAGCACTGGTCATGCCACTGCACTCCATCTTGAGTGATAGAGCAAGACCCTTTCATGATAGAGCAAGACCCTGTCAAAAAAAGAGAAAAAAAAAGGGTTAGGGGAATTCTACTTAGGCCTTTAAATATTTAAGAGAATATGACCAAACAGTGATTCTCTTCCTTTTTCTAATCCCTAAATACTGCCTGCTTTGTCAAGTGTTCATGGGTAACTCTTCACTGATTAAAGGGGGAGAAAACCAATTGAGCCTCAAGAAGTAATTGTTCAAATTATTTATGTCGTCAGCTTGTTCACCGTCTTCTGGGTGCCAGTGAGCTCAAGATCCATGCTGTTCTCTTAACTTCTCCCTGAAATAGCTGAAATGCTAGAATTCTGTATCTGATCCACTTCCTTCCTCTGCCCCCAGCAGCCTCTGGAGTCTTCGCTTTATAGAAACTTAATGCTCAACGTTTCTACACTGCCACACTGATAAAGTATGGAATTCATTAGAATTACAGAACCTTGAAATCCATACATAATAATTTTTTTAAATGTCTGACTATATCATATGTTAGACAGTGACACCTATTGGTGAAATGTAGTGTTTTCAACCAGAACTGCTGAATATTGTACTACAAAACCTCTGGAAGTCAGACACAATGGAAAACAGCCAGACTGAACTGGGTAAAATCCGTGGTAGGAGACCATCACTTTTACTCGCTTTTGCCTCATGCAAATATTCTAGGTAATTTGACTTAGACACAAAGTGAGTTATTCTGGGTCTTTACCGACAATATTTCTGTTTACTGTAGCAAATATTCAGCTTATACTGTAGTGATTTGTCTTAAATTGCAATTAATTCTTTTTTAATTGAAGTTTTAAAAATTCTCAATGTCACTTTGTTTCCCTAAGTGAACAAAAATTTTATGACCCTATCTTGATTGATTTTTTCTTAAGTGACACTATCCAAAAGCTCATAGATTGCAAATCTGGAATCCAAGTTAATGGAAAAAAAAAATTTCTATGCTCAAATTAGGCAAAAGATAAGGAGATTAAATTTGGCATTGTAAATGTGGAAACTACGGACTTCTAAGTATGAAATAAATACTTCTTATTTCTACCAAGGGTAGAAAGAAAGAAAGGATCCATTATTTAAAAATCAGATTGTAAGAACAAAAACAAGGAAAAGAGTAAAGCCAAATCCCATTCAATTCTCTAAAACACCCAGCATGCCACAGAAGCAGCCTACAACTCATCGTCTTGCTCATCAAAAGTCCTCACCTCACTCATTAGAAAGATATGTATAGCTTAGTAAAATAATTTATATAACTTAGAATCATTTGTAAACACATAACATTATTATATTTAAAATATATATATTTATATTCATATAAGTATATATTAAATGTATTTATATTATAGAATTATATTATAAAATAGCTTTAATAATAACATCAATGGGAAAGTTGGACTCTAAGTACTTTATTTTACAGCTCAACACCAATACATTGCATGGTGAGAGATACCTGAAGCTAGAAATACTCTTGAATCCAGTCTTCAGCCTGATATAAAATAATTTTCACTCTCAAATTGTCCATGCATTTCCTTACACCTACTTGATTTTATCATAATGGCTGGTATAAGGTTTTTTTCCCTGCTTGGTTCTGAATTCATCCTCCTCTCTGCTTCCCTCTTAATCATCTCTCCCCTTTAGAATCCCGGCCTCCTTCCCTGAGTGACACTATGAAATCAGCCTTGACTTCAGTAAGGCACAAAGAGCACTAATATGTTATTTTCCTCTGCTGGCTCTCTCATCTCTCTGCCCTTCTCTTTCCCGTTTTAATCAATGCCTGCAGAGTACTTCAAGGAATCCATTCGCAGGCCCTAAAGTCCCTGCATGGCCAAGTTACTCATTCGTGCAGGGAGTTGAAGGTAACAAGGATAGGCTTCACTTCTCTGAGATCAAGAAAGGAGTCTGTATGGTCATTGCAAAAAATGCGGCAATCCCATCGATTTTGTGGCAAGAAATTCGACACTGCAAAAAATGGGGACTGGAAGGGTTGGGCCTAGGGGGGAAAAAAGGGAAAAGAAGAAAAAGGAAGAAAGAAAGGGAGGAAGGGAGAAAGAGAGAAAGAAAGAAAGGAGGGAGGGAGGAAGATTAAAGTAAAAGAGAAAGAGAGAGAAAGAAAAAGAAAGGAAGAAGGAAAGGAGGGAAGGGAGGGAGGAAGGAAGGGAGAGAGAAACAAGGGAAGGAAAAGAAAAGAAAAAGAAGCCCTCTGAAATGACTCATACTCTGCTAATCTTTCCAAAGGAAGAAAAACCTGTTAATGACAGATTAGGACAGCAGTCTTGTAGTTAATTTTTATTTTCTATTACCATCATCAAAATATGTTTAAGGAGGGCCTTTGCCAAATTAAAATCAAGAAAGATTGGCCATCTGTGAAAGTTAAAGGAACATGGAAAGAGTCGGAGAACAGAGGAACAACTCGGGGTATAAAGAAGCATTTCTTTAATTCATGATTGTTTTTTGGGTTGTCCTTGTTTAACATAGGCATGCAGGGTAGAAAAATTTGGAATCTTTAAATAAATAGAACATTGCAATCATGCTGAGTTATTCAAGTCATTCACTCAGGGAGTTGGCCCCAAGAGAGTTAATTAGAATTTCTTGGGGATGAGCAAGTTCCATTTGCTGTAGAAGCCAAGTGAAGCCTGAGAGGAAGCAGTTGTTGGAAAAGTTAGAGCAAGGCTGATGTTTCATGAAGACGAATTAGAGCCCGAGAGAGCTTGGTGAACTGATGCAGATGATGGAGGAGCAGAATCTTAGTAAACAGGTTCAATGTTTTATTTAAGCACACTGATGCTGGTTACCAAAAGCTGAGGCCCTATCAGCTGGAAGGGTTCAAGACTATAATTCTCTTGGTAGCAAAATAGTAATAAGTCAGTCATTCTCAAAGTGTGGTCCCAAGACCAGCGGCATCAGCATCAACATCTCTTGGGAGATTATTAAAAGTAGAAATTCTTGGACCTCATTCTGACTCACTGAATCATAAAACTGTGTTGCAGGGACCTGCTCAGATTGCTTCGTCTACTAAAGTGTGGGAGTCACTACAATAAACGACTGGAATAAATGACTGAAATGGTTCAAAAATCCGATCATAATTAAACAGTGATTCAATAAGTCTTTCCCACCCTGCTGCTTCACCCAGGTGGAGGCCACCATGGTCTCATGCCTGGACACATACAACATCCCCTTCTCCAGTCTCCCTGTCTCCAGGCTCAAGCCTCTCCAGTCAACTTCTAGCACTGCAAGCAGAGTGAGCCTTTTAAATTACAAACCAAGTAGTGTCACTTCCTATAAATGCCCTTCAGTAATATCCCATAGTATTTAGGATCAAGTCCAGTTGGTAACCTGATTTCTGCCTGTGTCACTCCACAGCAGGCTCCCAAGCTGCTATCTCTTTGCATTTTAGGCTCCAACAAAGTTGAATTGCTTTTAGCTACTGGAATCCAGCTTTCAGGCCACTTAGCATGCTGTTTCTACTACCTGAGGCCCTCTTTCCTTGTCTCTTCATCAGCCAGTCTGGAGACGACTCAGTGAGGGTAAGAGTGGTCAGAAAGAGGAAGCCAGTAAAATGTATCCCACAAAACTGACATGTTAAAGTCCTAGCCCCTGGTACCCTAGAACGTAACCAACCATATTTGGAGATAAGATCTTTAAAGAGGTAAATAAGTTAAAATGAGGTCATTAGTCTGGGCTCTAATCCTGCCTGACTGATGTCCTTATAAGAAGATAAGTTTAAGATACACACATGCACTGAGGAAAGACCATGTGAGGACACAGAGTGGAGACAGTATCTCCAAGCCAAGGAGAGAGCCCTTGGAAGTAACCAGCCCTGCTGACACCTTGATTTCCACCTTCAGCCTTCAGAACGGCGACAACGCATTTCTGTTGCTTAAACCACCAGCCCATGTGCTTTGTTATGGCCCAGCTGACTATGCAAGAGCTATAGGCACAAGGTAACTGTAACTAGTTTTATATTTGTGCTTAAGTGACATTATAATAAAAAGTATTAGATCCTAAAGAGAGAGAGAGAGAGAGATTGAGAGAGAAAGATAAAGCCAGGAGGAAGGGGAGAAAGGACAGAAACCCTGAGTCAAGCCAAGGCAAGCAAGTATAGATGCAACTGTGAAATAGCGGCCACAGGATCTTGACACCTGCTCTACCCCCCAGTCTTTACCTTTTGCAGGTGTTCAACCTATCCCTGACTTCACCTTTAATGTGCCCGGCATCGCAGCGGTCTTTGGAGTGTGGTCTCCAGAGCAGTGCTACCGGGAAACTTCTTCAGAAATGCAAATTACTGGGCCCCAAAACTTACCATATCAGAAACTCTAGGGCAGGGACCTGCAATCTGTGTTTTTAAAAGCTCTTCAGATGACTTTTAGGCAAACCAAAATGTGACAATTACTATGTAAAGTATTTGTGTAGCCTATGCTCAGGGAACACCATATGTTCTCCTTACCCCATAAAAGGGCATTATAATTTGAGCCTTGGGTGGTAACACTCCTCCCTGTTTTGTGCAAACCACAAGATTGTCTCCACTGGTAGGACTGAAGATCAGACAAGTGAAGAGGGTCCCCAACACCTATCGTATCCAACTGTATAGGTAGTAGTGACTGACAGTAACTATAGCAACACTAGTACTCACAGCAAATCCTGGAGACCATTTAGTAACCCCCTGTAACATGCTCTACTCATATATATTCAACATATATAACCTTGGAAAGTAGGAGTTATTCTTCCCCTTTAATGAGATGCAAAAACCAGGTCTCAAAGGAATCAGCTGATTTGCCTAAAGACACTTGACAAGAAAGTGATAGGCCAATGACTTAAACGTGCATCTGTCTAGCTCCAAACCACTAGCTCCCCAATCCCACTTATTCCTACAGAGATACAGGGGGGGCCACTGGAAGACATTCTGCTCCTTGAACCAGGCATATCTTCCAAGCAAACACAGCAATGTGTTGACTACCCTTTTAGCCTTCCTGCCTTTCTTCCAGCCTCTGGCGCAGTGTTTGGTTTGAGGCTTCCCTTCTCCTCACTGACCAATGACTGTGATAATGCAGTTTGCATTTCCTGTTGCCATGCCAAGGGTGGAAGACAGTGATGTAGTGTGTGACAGAGAGTGCCTTCCAGATGAAATGCAATGTGTAAATGGAAATTGTCATCATTATCCTCTGAATAAATGGGGAAGATGCACATTGGTTCTAGCAGAACTGGAAGAAAAAAATGGAGTTTGAACAAAAGCATTAATTAATTTAAGAAACTGCCTGAATTTGCCTCTGGCAGTTTTCTTTGTAAACACCGTTAACACCCTGGAATGCTTGAATTGTATCTGAATGCATAGCTTAAATATGTAAAAACAGAAACCTAGGCATTACTTTTAGGCACCCAGAGAATTGTTTGCTTCTAAAATCTACCAGAACAAAATAAAACTAGCATATGAGACTTCTGAATTATGAGGGTCTAATATTTCTTATGAAATTGTTTCATAGAATATAGAATTGTTGATCTCCCTTTCCTCTCTCAAAACCAGATATAATTTACAACTAACAAAATACAGCTTTGTAATACTGCTGGTGCAAAACATGCCTGTATTTGTATTTTTCTATAACATGAACATGGTTTAGAGGGCAAATGGCTGGAGTAAGGGATATCTTTAGGCAACAGGGTTATTTAAGTGGCCAAGTCACAGCTGAGTAACTTTGTAAATGAGCCTGGTAGAGTCAATTCCACAGAGAAGAATAATTTCATATTTATGACCTCATTCTCGCTCGGGTGCCATGGTGGGAGGCATTCAGAGAAGGTATGTTTTGGACACTAGAATCAAACAAGCTATATTTCCCAAAAGGAAGAAATATGTATGATTTTGAATGAGGTTATTCTAATTGAAAAGCCATCCTACCATCACCAAGTTCTCAAGTTTTCCCAAGTAATCTAGAAAGTAAACATGGGCTTGCCAGTTCTCTGTCACCTGCAATGCATTTGGACAAATCCTGGCTGCATTTGATGTGCATATCCTAGGGTCCCTCCCCTACCCCATTTAGAAGCATGTAGAGATAGGACAGGTAAAGTAGTTGCTGCTAGCCATGAACCAATCAGTCTATGGGGCAAATGGCCAGTAAACTAGCATCTCCATGTGCCATGAGAGCCTCAAGGCTTGAATCTCTTGCCAAAGTACAGAATAATCATGACAATGACCAATATAGATGGGATCTTACAATGGGTGGGGTAAGCACTTTATATATATTGTATGATTTAATTCTCCCAGCAATCTTGTTAAGCAATTTCTTATTAAATTAATAAATGATTAGCAAATTAATAAATAATATTAAAATGGAGATTATTTTCATTTTACAAATGAGGACACTAAGGCACAAAAGTTATGTAATTTGCTGAAGGTAAAACAGCTAGAAAGCAACAGGGACAGGATTCAAAGTCAGTCTGTCTCCAGGATCCATAGAGTCATCACTAGCCATGGGAAGACTGGGCTTCCAAATTTGGCACCATAGAATTGAATTCCAACTTAGTTACTTGGAGGTCAGACATGATCCTGGGTAAGTGACTTAACCTGAAAAATGGGTAAAAATCTGAACTAGCAGGATTGTCATGAAGAAGGTACTTAATACCTAACAGGCACTCAATAAACAGTTGCTTAAGCTATGTCTCCATCAAACACACCAACAGCTCTGGATATGATCTGATATTGGAATGACATTTATGAAACTTGAGTCATTTTCCTAGCTAAATATCTGAGAGGCATAGAGTAGGATGATCGCAAACCATAAGGGAAAGAATTCTATGCATGCACACATGCAAATATGCACACACTGGATTCTTATAGAACTCACGAAACAGAAAACACTTGCTTTCTATATTCGATTATTTGCAAACCCTACCAAAAGCTGACCAAAGATCTAAACTTAATTCTGAATCTAATTTTTGCTGGGAGAGTGTCAAAAATTTATACTTTGAGTATAAATACAGGAAAAGGCAATTTTTAGGGACTAAATGGTGGCCCACAGGTGTCTAGGCCCTTGGTCTTAGAGTGTGCAGCAAAGTCCCAGGATCAAGCAAGGCAGAGATGCCAGGGTTCCCAAACAGTGAGTGGCCATATGTGCTTAGACAATTACTCTTTTCTCTATTAGGTCACAGGACTGGGAGGGGGTAGCCTAATAATGACTGAAAGAAAATTTCCTACTAATGAAAGAGAACAAAGAAAAAGACTCAGAGTTGAATTTAATTTTACCTAAAGGAAATAATGTGACATCTCAAAAACTAGTTTTGTGAAGCTACCTTTGAAACTGTGAAATAATAATCATTACTGTTAAATATTGAGTATTTTCTATGTGACATGCACCACGTTAAATATTTCATCTACATTATTTGTTTTCTGTATTCCAAAATGAATACGGAACACAAGCAGTCATTTGTTAATGGAGTGTCAGGCTTGGGGAGTAAGTGAGGAGATCATAAGAGGAGGGGAATAGGAGACATCAATCTATGTCTGCATCACTTATTGATTAGTCTGGTTCTGGCTGGAAAACTAATTCAGATATAAAGAAAAATTTATCCCAGAAATACGCTTCACCAAATAGATAAAATATTTGTTTCAGAAGCCAGGCCTGTGTTCATCTCTCTTGCCCTTCCAGTTAAAAGGCAAAAAGCATTAGTCCTGGTGTAAATATTTAACTTCCCTGCTTCGGGCATATTTTTTCGGCCTAGCTTAGATCTTGACACCTTTCATGTCATCGAGTTAAGTTCTTCCAAGCTTTGTTACCCTATAAGGAATAGTCTGTGTCTTGGGCCTAGGTTTCAGTTAAAGTATTATTTTCTACAATTATTTTCACTTGGAAGAGGGAAAATTTTCTTTCCAGTTGTAACAATATCACACCCCTCAGTTGAGAGAATTTGTTCATCCAGTACTCAGTGTACCTTCTCTGATAAGAAGAAGCAAATAGTCATTGGTCTAACTAGGAAACATTTTGTGATCCCCACACACTTTTAAAGCAAAAGCTTTTAAAGCAAAAGCTTTAAAATGATTTTTCTCTCACCACATGCTGAAAAATAAATTCCAGTTGTCTGATACTCTGGCATCAGGTTTTGCAGTCTCAAGTTACCTTCAACTGATCACTAGTGAAAGTAATGTTGCTCAACCATGGCTAGCATTGTAATGACTGTCCATGATTAGAAAGATTACGAAGGGAGACCGGTCACGAAAAGAGATTTCTTCAGTCCTGAACAAAAGCTCGGCAATTATGTTTTGAAGAAGTTTTACCATTTAGCTTGACAGATGAACTCCTTAACCAAATTTATTAGAAAGAAAGTTTTTTTAGGAGAGTTTTGTTTTATAAGAATTATGGTCAAGCTCGTCTGGTACAGAAACCTGACACCACAAATAGTTCAATAAGAGGTTAACCTTAAGTATCTCACTGTTAAAAACAAGGAGCCATTAACTTCAGTGCAAGCCTCTTGCACTGAGGGGGCTCTTCATCCTCCACCAATGAAAGCCAGAGATGATGTTTTCTTTGTGTATAAAATGTAAGGTATGTATGTGAATAAAAAATCTCCTATCCAATGCAGATCCTGCCACTGTAACATTCTTAGCATTTATTCTACTTCATAAACTGCCATAAGTCAATGGGAATTTTCTCATTGATAGAAATAACTCAGATCCAGACCCATCTCCACCTGGGTATCTCACAGATTCTTCAAGGTTAAAAAAACTTCCTTATTTCTCTCTGCCTTTTAAAAATGTATGTATTCTGAGTTAGGTTTCTCATTGTTGGAGATTGGAGAAATATGAAGGCAAGAAAGACTAGAATCTACCATTATCAGTATGAACTCATGGTTTTTAAAATACAGATAAATAAATAGAGAAATAGAGATATCTATATCCTAGCCTATCCACCAAGGGAATCTAGAAAAACTGTGACCACAGTAGCAATGAGTGCACCTAGATTTTGGTACCAGGAACCAGTACTTCTTGGACATATAAGGTAGATTCTAGGATTTGAACAGTGAAAATACAGCATATGCTTGAAGTAGTATACTGCTCCAGAAAGTAAGAAAGTGTTCAAAGTACAACGGAGCCTAGCAAAAGGACACGGGAACCAATTTGAAGGGACTCCAAGTGGTAAAATCAGAGAAAATTTGAACATCAAAATAAGTAATGACAGTGGTGGATTATAATCCATTAAAAAAATAAAATCCATGAGCCCATACTGATATAAATAAATGAATAAATAGACAGGGGAGCCAGGAAAGCTCTTCCTTATAGTAACATAGATGGAGTAATATAAATATAGAAGCAATGGTAGATTAGAAAATCATTGATGGATGCTCAAACTATTAGATGAAAGCCTGATAAGGAACATGATACTTACATAACCTCAAAGTATTTCCCACAAAACTATCATTAATTACAAGGGGGAAATGAATAATGCTAGTGAAGAAGGCTAGAGGACACCCCACCAAGTTATCAATGTTGGCATCACCAGTATTCAGGCAAACCTCTACTATGTGTCTCCTTTTATAATAAATTGAGAATGACACAACCTAACTTCTCTTCTTTCTGTCTAAAAGTGTATAACCTGAACTTAATCATAAACAATGGACAAACCCAAATTGAGGGATGTTCTACAAAATAACTGGTTTGTATTCCTCAAAAATGTCAGGATCAATAAAGACAAAGAAAAGTTAAAGAGCTGTTTAAGTGAGAGGACAATTACAGAGACAACTAAATGCAATGCATGAATCTGAATTGTATCTTACATTGAGAAAGAAAAGCCTATAAAGAACATAATTAAAGCAACTGACAAAATTTGATGACAGATTGTCAATTAGATAATTGTATCAATATTAAATTGTATCAATATTAAATATCGTACGTTTATTTTACTGTGAGATGTAGGTATATGTTCTTTTCTTGGGAGATATACACCAAAGTATGCAGGAGTAAAGAAGTACAATGTCTCTAACTTGCTCTCAAATGGTTCAGAAAAAATGGCTCTGTGTTGTGTGGGTGTGTGCTTGTGTGGATGTGTGTCTGTGTGTGTGTGTGTGTGTGTGTGTGTGCAGAGCAAGAGAGAGCACAAAAGCAAATAGGGCAAGATGTAAGTCGGTGAATATGGATATTGTACTATTTTTGTAACTTTTCTGTAAGCTTAAAATTCTATCAAAATAAAAGTTATAAAATCTACCCATTCTTCAATCTCCAATGGAATCCCTATCTCTTCTATGAAGTCTTTTTTTCCCACTACAGAATGAAATTTGTAGATCACAGAATTTTACTGCTGAAAGAAACTAGATACTTTCTCCAGAGAAATCCTGTAGCATGCTGAGTCTGCATTATTCAATTGGTAATTGATCAAAAGGCTTCCTAGGAAGTCACTTCTCTTGTCTTCATCTGTTACCAAAATCTTTTGCCATCACTTATCTCCCCAATTATATTGTAAGCTCCTTGAGACCTGAAAATGTGTCTTACAAGTTCTTTAACCTTTCTCACACCTTCCCCTCCAGCCCCACAACCCACAGCCTCCTTGCAAAACACAACACACACATACACACACACACACACACACACACACACACACAGGCTAAGTCCTCCTACCTTTTGCTTATTCTTTACCTTGCAGGTTTCAGCTTAGACACCATCTCCTCCAACCCTTTATGACACCTTAAACTGTGTTAAATGATCCGTGTTTCTCAGAGCACCCCATTCTTATCCACTTATCTTGCTGAATTGAAATTGGCTATTTTCTTATCTACTTTCCTCACCAGACTCCCTCAAGCCTTCCTTGAGTGCTAAGATTGGGGGCAGGGTTTAAAGGCTCACTGAATATTTGTTGAGTAACTAAATGAGTAAAATGTTTAATTTTGGAAATCAACACTTCTGGACGGTTTCTATGCTAGTTTCAGGTGATCTGTGAATGATACAGATTTCCAGGACCCTCCTGGGATGTGATGAATCTTTGCAGAGTAGGTCCTGAAGACCAAATGTATGAAAGGTTCTTTGGGCGGTTCTGATGTGCATTAACATTTAGAATCATAGGTTGAACAGATCAAAAACATTTCCCATAATTTCTCTCACCTCTCCCACAAATTTTCCACTTTTCCATAATCTACCCCTAGAGTAAAATTTCCCAAAATGTCACTTATTGAGATCCAGGGGTTTCTACTTAATTTATACTCTTGCTGTTGAAGTATGGCTGTTGCTGACTTGGCTTCGCAGATGCTTCAAAATGGTATCTCTAAAGAACTCTGATAAATGAACTAGAAAAATTGAAAAATTAAAATAATATTGACCAAAAGAGTATATACAAGCTAGTTGAAACAAGAAATAAGCCAGTATATCATTTTCTTCAGAGACAAAAACATTTAAATAAATCACCTAAAATCTGATCTGCAGAGTTCTTAAACTATTGCCATTTAAAGAGAATTCTGCCCATCATTTTGTTAAAAAATGAACTCCCAAAGGCCCTTGTGTCCATCCAAAATGTGAGGCTAGTTGGCACCAAAGTCATCAATTTACAAATCTGGGAAGAAACACAAAAGAAATACATTTGAACATATCCAAGGCTTTACTGAGAAAATAATTTAAAAAGACAACATATAGTATAAACTACAAAAGAGAAAAAGATTTATTTTCTAGATCTGGTTCTACCAGAAAAGAAATATTTTCTTTTCCCATTTACGGTAATTGGTTTGTTCTCACGCTGCTATGAAGAAATATATGAAACCGGGTAATTTATAAAGAAAAGAGGTTTAATCGACTGAAAGTTCCACATGGCCGAGGAGGCCTCAAGAAACTTACAATCATGGTGGAAGGCACCACTTCACAGGGCAGCAGGAGAGAAAATGAATGCAAGCAGGGGAAATGCCAGATGCTTATAAAACCATCAGATTTCATGAGAAATCACTGACTATCACGAGAACAGCATGGGGGAAACCAACCCCATGATTCAATCATCTCCCACTGGGTCCCTCCCACAACACGTAGGAATTATGAGATTCAAGATGAGATTTGGGTAGGGATGCAAAGCCAACCCATATCAAGCAGTTACTTTGAGTTAAGCCAACTGTTCATATCCCTTGAAGTATATCATTAGTGCCCTCAAAGTTTCTCAAAAATGGGGGTGCTGGTTTAAAGTATATCAGCTTTTTGTGAGGTTCCTAATAACATGATACTTTTACTCTATAAATGGAAGGTGGTAGGTTAATGCAGTCTGTTTATAACTTACTATAACATTTATGCTATGTGATTCTAGATAAACAGTAATAATAAGACATTTACTTCTCTTCTTATCTCTTAAATGCCATGATTTTATCATCATCTTTACTTTGGGTTCATGAAATGAAAGACAGGCAAAGAAATCAATGGCCAGCATCTTGAACACTGTGACATAAATTATCCTTGCATTAATAATTTACTAGCTGATAGAGCCAAGGGAGATAAAGCAAGATCCCAATGTAAGTGAAATAAACTGTGTACATATATAAATAATTCATATTTTAATTAAAATTGCCGACACAACATCGAGATATTCCAAAATTATTTTGATCGACACATATTTTATCAGCTTAAAAAGAAAATAAGAAGTCACCAAACATAACTTTGCAGTGTTGTTGAAGGTCCCCAAACATAGGTCACATGCTTTCACTCTGTGTCTCGTTCTATAATTAGCTCTTGGTGTCAAGAGGAGGAAATGCACACTGAACAGCAGGTACACAGTTGGTTTTGCTGCATGAAGCATAATGAGGATTTCAGATTTAACACACTAATACTTGTTTTATTACCGTAGTCAATTGTCCATGCATCTTAGGATTCATGTTGTGTGCATTGGCTAAGTCATGTTTCTTTCATTAGCTGAAGCAATTAATGTACATTCAGCCTTTTAAGTACTATCTCTTTATGCATTATCCTTGTGTAATTCAGTTTGCAATGATTAAAATAATTTTTCAATGGAGATGCCACAGCATAATGAAAAAATATACAGCACTAATGTAAGAAGCATTTGTAAACATTTTTAGGAGGATATTGTTTGTTGTTACACAACACTGTAACAGATGGCTGTAAAAAGCAGCTCAAACTCAAGAACCAGCAGAGAGACAGACCTCAGGGGATTGGGGTAAATGGGTAGAAGAAAGAGAGATTTTATTCTTTTGAAAGAGAATTTAACAGCGTGTCAGAAATAGTTTTTGGTCTGCCTTTTGGTTAGTGTATTTAGGGACCAAATATTGGCTAGTGTTTATAATTAATAACTCGATCTTGTTAAACCTTTTAGCTATTTTTAAAAAAAAAAATTAAGTAGGAGTCTCAGTATGTTGCCCAGCCTGATCTCAAACTCCTGGGCTCAAGTGATTTTCCTGCCTTAGCCTCCCGTGTAGTTGAGATTACAAGTACAAACCGCCATGCCAGGCCCTTTTAACTACTGAGCACTTACTTGTGCCAGGCCCCAGGAGACAACTTTTACATACAGCCTCTTATTCAGTCACAGTAACGAAGAAACTAAGACAAAGATGGGTGAAATAACTTTCCCAAGAGTCTCATTGCTAATTAGTCTTGGAGCTGGGATCGATCCCACAACCCTCTTCCTTTGATGACCTAGTAGAGTGGTTAAGGATCTGGCTGCATGGGTTTGTGTTTGTGTGTCCCTATATATCAGCCAAGGGACTTTGAGCAAGTTACTTACCTCTCTGAGCCTCAGTTCTTCCTCGGTAAAAATGGAGACAGTGATAGAAACCTAGCTCGCAGTGTTGTGAAGATGAAGGAAGTTCACATGTGCCAAGTGCCTAGAAGAATACCTGGCACAGCAAATATTTACTAAGTGTGTGCTGTTGTTATTACTACCACTATGCTATCCTGCCTATTCTGCATTGTGTGCTTTTCTGTTTCAGGACTAATTGTTTCTTTGTTTTAAGCAAGATGTTATGCTATTGTGATGCCTATTAATAAATGAACATGTGTGTAAATGGCCTTAGAGATGGTTGCTTCACACTTGCTACATGTCATAATCAAAATCCAGAATTAATTAACTTTCTGAATATCTTTCCTAATTTAACAAGTGATTATCCAATTTAATATACATGGACAATGATTTCAATAAATATATTTTCTAATTATGTTTCACTTCTGTGAGCATGATGTGATAATTTAGTCTTTAGCCGCTAGATGCATGTGACTAGACAAAATTGCTCAGATATTGAGAACATTGTGAAATATTTCCTTTAGATCCTCACTCAGCATAAAATGGATCTATTGTGACTGACTACATTTCATTCTCAGGCTAGCTGTTTCTGAGTTCCAACTCTGGTACTGCTCCCTCTGCCCATATAGTGCTTCCCTTGTTTTTTATTCAATATACTCCTTCCCTTCCTCGGAAACCCATACTAAATGTCACCTCCAGGAAGCCTTCCAGATATGCTCTTCCTTTCTAGATAAAATTTTTTCTCCCAGGTCTGAAATCCTGAGGCAGTAAAAGTCCATTATTTTCTAGTAACTGACCTCTCTTATTACTTGGTTAATGAACTTCCAGTTTGCAGCCAGCACGTGGCTTTCCAGAATAAAGACTGTATCAGCCTCTCTTGCTGCCAGGTATGGCCAGCCATGTGATCAAGGTTTGGTGAACAGGATGTAGTCAGAAGTGCTGTGCCGGTTCTAGAAGTGTCATTAAAGAGAGGAGGGTATGGCATTCTTCACTTCTTTCCTCTTTCTGCTTGCTAGATTATTGATTTGGTGGCTGATGCTTCAATAGCCATGAGGTGGAAGTCAAGTGTTGATGACGGCAGAATATCTAGATAGCAGGAAGCTGAGTTCCTGGTGACTGTAGAGACAGCGGGCTGCTTGGACTGCCTGCTGCCAAAAATTGTCTATGTGGAAAGAACTAAACTTAGACTTTCTGTCATTTGCATGTGAACCCATTCTTGACTCATTCAATTTCTTTAGCATTTGTAAAACTATTTGTACCTGTATCTCTTTAGTTCAGCACTCACAATATCACATTATAACTACCTGCTACTTCAGCTGTTGCTATACTAGATGTGAGCTGCTAAAAGCAAGAACTGTTCATTAAGCACTCAGGATGGTGCCAGGTTCTTAGTAGGTTCAGAGTAAATGCTTGTTACATAAAGACAACCTGAATCAGAGCGTTTGGAAGACACCAAAAATATAGATCTTACTGTCACTAAATCAGGAGAATCCTTTTTCATATAATCATGAAGTCTTTTTTTCATGCACCAGACTTGAAATGCACAACAGAAAAGGGGAACGAGCATTTTGTCTGGATTGCTGGGCCTATTCTATTGTACCTATTCAGGATGACTTTACTGTAGTTAAGAGACTGTATTTGCTTGCTTCACGATTATTTATTTGTTTGGTGGATCCAGCGGGAAAGTGCATATATTTGGCTGGAGAACCATGTAGTCTGTGAAGGTCACCCTCCTTAAGTATGAAGATTTAGGAAGTGTGACTGGTAGTGCTGGGAAAAAAGGGCCATGACATCTTCACATGGTTTTTAGATTTGACCTAAGGAATATGATTATAAGAATTATGAGACTTGGCATATGTCCCAGGTTTAACCACTTGCTGTCTACTTCTATACTTAGTCTAAGTTCTTATCCAGAATACCTCAAGTTTACCAGAGAGAGTTAGTGAAATCAATAATCTATATTAATATGAACCATGGGCTTTACACAGTAGCAAGAACAGGAAATTTTAGGCTCAAAAAGCAATATTTTAGCACAGGTAGTACTTTGGGGAATATAGGGTTTTGAGTTTTTTTATTTTGGAAGAAAGCAATCAACTAAGAGAAAATAGAATGTTGGGCATGAGAACCTTATTGATTTGTCCATTCTCTGCTATGGTCCTGTGACTCTTTGGTAATGCCACAGACTCTGAAATTGCTATGTGAACTCTGCAAAATCACTACTCCAACGAGAATTCAAAACTTAACTCTAGTATAAAGCACTTAACTCAGTTAAATTTCCCACATCTTTGACGTCATGAAGCTCTTCAGAAGGTTTTGAGTAGGATAGAAAGAAGTTTGTCTGAATTTTAGAGTTTAATGTGCCTAATTTAAAAGAAAAATATAATCTTATTAGTGGCAAAACTTTTGAGATACAGGTATAGTATTGCACTGATTTGGCTGTACATTTTTTAATGCCAAAAAGTGAGCCATGTACTTTTCCTCAAATTCACACAAGGCCAGTGGTGATAATCTTTTCATACCATTTCCTCTGAACCAGGATCACTTCATCCAAGGGACAAAGACAAGAGTGGCTTCAGAAAATGCCCTGATCGCCTTTCTCAGGCCCAAGACAAAATGAAAAACGTATGTCTTTATGATGTCAGAGTCACTTAACACATTGCTCATACTGAGGTTAAATGTCCTACATGACCACGTATTGACCAGTTTAAAAACCAGTTCACTAATACCAAGAGCAGTACAGTCAGGGCCAATTCATCCTAGGTATTTTAACTATAGAATGCAATGCAAATGTCATTGAAACAATTTAACCATGGGTCATAATTATTAAACAACTGGGCCTGGCTAGATCATTGTAAGGGTGGATTAAACACCTATTAGAATCATCCATCACCCAAGTTATTTTCACAGTGATAAAATATTTACCAACAACAAGGAATAAAGGAAAGAAAGGAAGTAGGGTTCGGGGGGGAGGAGGGAGCACATCTTCAGTAATATGTCATAACTTCTTCAATTTTAAGGGCCAGAAAATCTTCTTTAGACAAGGATCTGAATCCCTAAAGATGTAGCCAAATTTTGACTCCTCTGAGAAGCTACTGCACAGCTGTTGTCTTTGACATTTGTCTCAGCAGAGCTCTAAGGACTTAGGGACCAGGGACCACACATTTTATCTGTGGCTCTGTCCAACCCTAGATACTTGAGAATGAGTAGATCCCTTCTTTTCTCTGTTCTTTGTCTGCTGTTATTGTTTTCAAAGTAGTTTGGGGGGTGAATAAAGAGAGACAGACTGTGAGACAGAGAGAGAGGAAGGAAGGAAAGGAAGCATGAGTAGAGGAAGGGCAATAATATTAACACAGAGGAATAATTCCCATTTGTACTTCAAGTTTTCCATTTTCTCATCTATCTGGGAGGATTTGTGGACTGAAAGTACTGAAATGGGAGACCACATTCAGCAACTGCTCTGAAATACTAAGTACCCTAAGTACAAAGTACTAAGGTTTGATGAGAGTCACAAAGAATGGCCGAATTATAGTAGAATCAAATTCCTCATGTATTGTCTTCCATTGAAACACTAGGCCGCAAACTAGAGCCCAAAGGCATTTGTAGAACAACCGAACCAAATGCTGGCACTCCTCCCTGAAACCAAAACCACAGTTTCAGAATTTATAACCAATCTGAACTTAACCCCAATAGACAGAAGCTTGCAAATTTCTACTGAAATGTAGTCAGCTTCAGAAGTCCCACTGAGATGGTTTTGACTTACGGTAAAGTCTGAAAGAGTTTTAAAGAATTCAACCTGAAACTCTGAAAGAACTTGAAATCAGGGGAAAGAATTCTTCATCAAATGAAATCAAAGAGAAAATTGTCAGAAATTACATGATTTTTTGTGTGAAACATAGCAAAAATTGTTTTGACCATAAATTATTCTCTATTTAATAGATACCTCACACTTGCTAAAATAGTGCCCACCTCTACGTTATTATAACTCAGAATGTTTAGTCAGAAAGTTACTAAGCTTCTTAGGTTTGTATCCCTGTAAGTTGGTAACAAGATCTGAGCTGTGTTCATGGATAGAGTAAAACCATGGAGGCCAGGCATGGTGGCTCACGCCTGTAATCCCAGCACTTTGGGAGGCCGAGGCGGGTGGATCACGAGGTCAGGAGTTCAAGACCAGACTAGCCAAAATGGTGAAATCCCGTCTCTACTAAAAACGCAAAAATTAGCTGGGTGTGGCGTCGGGCACCTGTACGCTACTCGGGAGGCTAAGGCAGAGACTTGCTTGAACCCAGGAGGTGGAGGTTGCAGTGAGTTGAGATCATGGCACTGCATTCCAGCCCGGGTGGCAAAGCGAGACTCCATCTCAAAAACAAACAAACAAACAAACAAAAAAAGAAAAAATACATGGAATTTTAATCTAGAGGATTTCTTTTGTTTGTTTTTGTTTTTAATAATTTTAATGACAATGATAACTCCCAGGAAAACATTTTCACACTGGAATACTGAGTTCCCTGTTTTGAGAAACCTGCTGAAGTGTAAACTTTTATTTCTAAGTAAGTATTTCTTAGTCTGGAAAGGACTCTCCTCACTTCTTTCCTTCCTCCCTGCATCTTTCCCCCAACAATCAAATATTTGTGGAAATTTATTCCTTGGGCTAAAAATATACAAACTTGGTTTAAATGAAAATTTTGCCTGATGTTCATTTACTTTGGCCATATATTAAGAAAATCCAAATGTGGTAGGCAGTACTCTAAACTGGTCCCCAAGATTACAGCTCCCTGATGTACAAGCCCTGAATAAACCCCTGCCTCCTCTTTGGTATGGGGGGAACCTGTGAATGTAATGGGATATCACACCCATAATTCAGTAACTGATCAGCTGACTGAGTTAATCAAAAGGGAGACTATTCTGGTTGGGCATGACCTAATCAGAGTATTCTATAAAAGAAGGTGGAATGTCAGAGGGACATTCTCCTGTTAGCCTTCAAGAAAACATCCATGTTGTGAGAAGAGAGTAGTCTCTAGGAACAGAGAGTGGTCCCCAGCCAACAGCTAGCAAGAAAACAGGAGCCTCAGTCATACAACCACACAGACATGAATCAGTCAACAACCAGTGAGCTTACAAGGGGACTTCAAGTCTTGACTGACAACTTGATATAGGCATGGTGACAGTCTGAACAGGGCACCCATCATCTAACTTGTATCTAGAATCCTGACCCACAGAAACTGTGAGAAAATAAATTTGTTGCTATAAGCCACAAAGCTTTTTGTAATTTGTTATGCAGCAATAGAAAACTAATACACTGACAAGCACATGTAAAAGCCTATCAGTCAACAGAATCTGTTACTTACCTGTGCAGTAAATGGCATTACTTTATGTTGCTAGTAGCAAAAGCAAAGGTCAGATATAGTATCCAATGATGTCTTCCTTTTGTTGCCCAGTTGTAAGATATGGTTTAAGTGCTTAGAAAAGCATTTTCATTTCTTTGTTGTCACTCTCTTTCAAGGACCACGTAATCAATTTCAGATAGAAAAGCATGAAATGATTCATTTGTAAGTTACTGAAAGTCAACCTTATATTTAAAAGAACAGATGCGGTTAATCATCTTCATTAGTTGAAGAATTTCTTCTATATTTGGTATCTCCTCAAATATAGTCAGAATTTGGTCTATTAAAAATACTTGTTTATGAAGAGAGAAGCACATCATGTCAGGTTGTAAATATGAATTATATTAACATTTTCATCATGGATGTATTTATTTGTTTTCCTTTTTCCATTCTGTAGAAATAGTAATAGCTGAAGTAGTAGTAGCAGTAGCAGCAGTAGCAGCAGTAATATCCTTTATGGGCAGTTGTACTTCACTGTTTTCTCTTAACTGAGACTACTGAAGGAAATAAACAGGCTAAATGAGGAGCTACCATACTGTAAGTGAAGTACAATGGATTGGATGTTAGGAGACCTAGGTTCTATTACTGTTTTGATAGTAATTAGCTTGTGATTTTATGTTTGTTTATTTATTTTTGACACACGGTCTCACTCTGTCTCCCAGGCTGCAGGGCTCAAGTGATCCTCCCACCTCAGCCTCCTGAGTAGTTGGTAACTACAGATGTGCACCACCATTCCCAGCTAATTTTTTTTTAAGTAAAAATGAGGTCTTGCTGTGTTGTGCAGGCTGTACTTGAACTCCTGAGTTTAAGTGATCCTCCCACTTCAGCCTCCCAAAGTGCTAGGATTGCAGGGGTGAGTCACCACACCTGACCAAGTTAATGATTTTAAACACATAATTTTCTTCCTTTAGGTCTCAGTTTTTTATATAAAATAAAGGATTCTATGAGATCACCATAGTCCATGATTTTTAAAACCTTCAAGAACCCTGAACTAACACCTTGGTGCAAGCAGAGATTGTGAATGGAGTAGAGGTGGGAAACCAAGCAGGCAGGTTCTAGGAGCTCTGCCTCCATTTCCATGCAGGTTAGTTATTCTCTATTTCATATGCAAGCTCTCTACGGAGGACTTCACTTCAACAAGGGCTGCTACAGTCTTAAAACAAAAATGTTGGGAAACACTACACACTAGATGGTCTTTAGATCTTCTCCAGCATAGACCTTATGAGTCTCTCAAAAGAAATAAACACAGGGAATAAGTATATGGTCATTCTTTCTTCTGATCATCACTTTGGATTTTTGATTCTGTTGAAATAGGAACCAATTCTTTTCTAAAGATGATTAAATGTTCTATGAGCTCCCTGGCACTTCAGCTTTCTTTCTTATGTGAGTTCTTTATTTTGCATTACGGTAATGCATTTTATAGACAGCCCCCTACTCGCAGCAACCAAGATGTTCCAGTGTAGAGCCTATTTCATTTAATTTTAGCTATATCAATAAAGCTGATTAATTGGGCATGATAAAAATGTATTATGTTGTAAAGCTGCTTATGTAACAAATTCAAAAATCAAGAAAAAAAGATTTCTGTCTTTTCTCTATTCTTGGCTCTGGTGGCTGAATTCATGTTTGATGCTAGGATAAGACCAGTCCCACCATCAAGCAGAGAAATTTCTCAGCACTCTAGGAAGCTGGGTAGACTATTAACAAGTGGAGATCTCTGGGCATGGGCAAAAATAGGAGAAAAAAAAAAACCAAGAAAAATGAACAGGGATAGAGTTTCTAGGAACTGGTGATGCCAACCATTAGGGAACAGAGACACAGCTTTATGCTATTCTTGCCACACTTCACCTCCACTCCTATTCTGACGTAATATTGATAAAACCAAGGCAAATACTTCCTATCCCTTCTGCCGAATGAAAGCACTGCCAGATACTGACATTAAAATTGGTTGTCGACCAATTTTAATAGAAGCTATATTATTATAACAGTAATGACTACTTTTGCCAATATTTGTTGAATTACTGTGTAACAGAAACTGTGCTGAGCACTTTACTAATATCACCTCATTTATCCTATGCAACCACCTGTGGGGTAGGTCTTATGTGCCCCAGTTTGTAAATGAGAAAACCGAGGCTCACAGGAAGTTATTTAACCTGCTCAAGTCTCACACTTGATAAGTGACAAGCACATATCTGTCTGGCTTATAACACTGAACCACTGTGGCTGGAGAAGAAGCTGACTCTTCTCTAGTCACCAGTCTTAGCTGCTTTGCAACAAAAGTTAAGCCATCTATTTTAGGATGTCCTCAGTCTCCAGGACACTACCTTGCACAACAGATGTCATTCAAAAACAATGTTTATTGAAATAATTACCCTGATCATTACTGATGATAGAATGAAACGCAGTCCATTGGAAGATATGGAAATATTAAAACACTGTTGAGTGGAGTTAATCTTTACTTGTTGCCATCATGACAGAAATGCACACACTCACACACACACACACACACAGAAAAACTTAAGTTTAATTTATATAATCTTTTCTCTAAATTGACTTGTGAGCATAGGACCACTGTCATCTATATTTGGAAATTCCTAATTCTCTATAATACAATATCTAAAGAAGAATATCAAAACAAATGAGCTCAAAATATGAATAGTCTAATCCATATTGATTTTACTGTCTATATTCTCTTCCCTAAATGGATTTGTTATCATAGAGCCATACTTTTTCGTTATGAAAATTTTAATTCTCTAGAATACAGTATTATTTAAAGAAGAAAATTAAAGTAATGAATCTAAAATAATGACTGATATAGTCTGGGTTAGTTTGGGATTCATCTTAAAATAACATTTAGCTCATTAGCAATAGCAGCCTGACCTATTCTCCCTACTTAGTATTACATATGGTATTGGCTATATTTTCCAAACCCCAGATCAGGTTACATGACATAGGATTGGTAGGGAATATCCAGAACATATGGTTGCCATCATATTAGGGAACAGCCACTGAAGATACTTTGGAGTTGCTATTCCAAAGCACATATGTGTTTCAGAGAATAACCTCTTATTTTCCCAAAGATATAGCCCAAATCTACCAGGAGCCTTTCAGAGCTGAAGTTAATTATATATCCAGGTAGGTGGGCCAGCAAGAAAGCTCAGAAAACAGCTTGATAATACAAGAAATCAACCCTTCAACCATTTTCAGTTTAGAGAAGCCACATCAAACCTTAATGAGAAACCACATGTAGTGGTAAATTCTGGCATTTAATTTTATGATTATTTACAGCCATTCTGGTGCATAGCATATGGCATGGAGCTACCTTTAAAAAGTACCAGAAAGATAAACTAGAAAGGACTAAATACATCGCAATTGAGTTTTATTCCTCTTGATAGAGAGATGAGAGGCACATTTAATTAAATAGAAAAAAAGGATAAAATGGTGTGAGCTATGGGTAATAATTCATACTTTTGAAACTGCTTGGCATTACGCCTTGGGTAAAAACTGCTTACAAATATTAAAGAAGGAACAGAAGTTCCAAAGTAATTTATTCTTAGATGAATGTCCTATAGTCTGCCCAAAAGGTTCATTCTTTTAATTCTATAGACATTTGTCATCCTTATAAAATGTTACAAATTACATTGTAAAAGCTCTCACCTATTTGGTTTTTAAATTATTTTCCAAAGTCTCATACTAGACTTTGGCAGTAGAAACAACATTAAGCTTCATTTTTCCTTCCTCCACATGAATAATGCTGTTCCCTCATCCATATCCTTATGTGTAAAACTAACAGATTTGAGTAAATTTACTTCCGAAAGCACTATTATGGTATGTTTCATTAAGAGAATGAAAAACCATATCACACATGATATGGTTAAAAAAAAAAAAAGAAAAAAAAAACCACAAAGAACTTACAGGTACAGGATGGGAGACAGGTATTCCCCTCCCTTTCCATCCAAAAGCCCACCCAAAAACGGGTATATCAGCACAAAGGACTATACGCATAAGAACAGAGACAATAGGAGAAGAGAGCAATTCTTCACATTTCTGGAATTGGAAAGCAGATATAAAGACGTTGATAGATAAAACAGTGTAATAATCCACAACCCAGAATGTACCAAAAGGAATATAGTGCTAATGGCAGCCAGGGAGCCGACAGAACTAAACAGACTCTAGGATAAAATGTTGTGAGCCTATGAACAAGAAGGAGAAACAGGCTGAACAGAGAGAGGTTGATTGGAGGACAGTAGACTGGAGACCAACAACTCCAATGGGTCCCTATCTCCACCTCAATCTCCAGACATGAAGACTGGCAAGGCAAAGGCAAACTCTTGGCTCTCTGGCAAAAATTAACACAAAAATAAATGTTGGCCGGGTGCAGTGGCTCACACCTGTAATCCCAGCACTTTGGAAGCCCCAGGCAGGCGGATCATCTGAAGTTGGGAGCTCAAGACCCACCTAGCCAACATGGAGAAACCCCGTCTCTATTAAAAATACAAAATCAGCCAGGCGTGGTGGCGCGTGCCTGTAATCCCAGCTACTCGGGAGGCGGAGGTCGCGGTGAGCTGAGACCATGCCATTGCGCTCCAGCGTGGGCAACAAGAGCGAAACTCCATCTCCAAGTAAATAAATAAATAAATAAATAAATAAATAAATAAATATTAAGAGAAGAGTTCTTATGTTTTTAAAAATACTGGGGCCAGCTGCATACTTCTGGATGTTGGCATCTGAGAGCTCACGAAAATATTCACCTCTGTTACTGTAACTGGCTATGAATTTAAGGCAAAGGAAGAAATAATATAGAATTAAAAGTTAAAAAAAAAAGTACAAGATTTTCATTCATTGTTGTTTGAAAACAGTGTTCGAACCTTTGCAAATATTTAGTGCCCGTAATGCTTATGCTGAAATGTCTCATTCATTTTTATTTGAAAATAGTCTTCGAACCTTTGCAAACATTTAGTGCCCATCATGTTTATGCTGAAATGTCTTACGTAGCTAGGAAGTAGACACTCTCCAGGCACCGGTTGGGTCACTATTTTTCTGAATCTATCTATTTATTTGAAATGGTCCATGAGAAACACTTCTCTTCTAAGCCACTTGTAGAAACTGAAAATAGGGCTTGAAAGGAACCTAGTTAAAACCGAAGTCCACAGCATGGGACAGCTGGATATACATACAAGTGCTATGTTATATTTTGAAGTCCCCCAGCTAGAAAGAAACAGTTAATAGCAGGCAGCCAAGCATCAAAGGAAAATATCCACCTTGTGCTCTCTGCCTAGATATCAGTAAATGAGTGCTTCACCAAGTAGAATTTCAAGGTGGGCTATTTTTATTGTGGCTTCACAGAGGTCTTTAAGGAAAAGCATCTCACTTATAGCTGTATGTACTCTCCTGCCATTCCCACCTTCATTCTCATCATCCCCTTTGCTAACTCAGCATGTCTAGCAATGAGTTTTAACTCAAAATCAAGCAGCATTGAAATACAGGATGTCAACATATAATGGCTAAAGGAAACTACCAAACACTTCAGGAACTAAAATCCACCCACCTCCTAAGAAATTCTATAGTGGGTTTGCTCCAGAATTTGTTAACCTATGGTTCTCATCCAGGGCATCTCATCAATGCCCTGCTCTCACTTTAGGTGATTTACATCTGAATATCCACAGAAAAGCCAGTAATCTCCTCATAAATGTTCTCCAGGTATTTCTAATATGTATCCAGAATTCAAAACCATTGGATCTGCCTCTAGCTATAAAATTATTACAGATTATTTGAATCAAGAACTGCAAACATTGATATAGGACATGAGTATATTCGAGTATTTCAGAAGCATATAACAATTCCAGATAGCCACTCAAGAAAAAAAAAAACTATTTTGCATCACAAAATACTGTAGTTATAAAAGTCTCAAAAGGCCAAAGGATAAAGAAATGAAGGCTAGGTCACCACAGAACCCCAATTTTCTTCTAACAAATAACCCCTTCACCCATTATCAAGTAGCAAACTTCAAATTGACTTAACTCCCCTCTTCAGACCTAGGATAGAGTGACCATGTGACACTAGTCCAGCCAATCAAGGCATTTCCTTTCTCTGGCCATAATAATTGTTCAAGGATGACCAAAAGGCCATATCAGAGCAAATAAGACACAATTTTGCTGCAACTCTGAAACTAAGGGAGGTGTTCTTTCTCTTGAGACTTGAATCTGAAATAACTAAGTTAAAGTTGGTAGAGGTAATATTTTTAACACAACAGACTACTTATCTGAGAATAACTCCAATAGAAAGAAGGGTAGCTGAGAGACTTTGAAAGAGAACCAGGGCCTGATTACATCATTTGGATCCCTGCAGAAAACAGAGATTGAAGCTAAATCTACAACTGAATATTAAGTTACCAGAGCCAACAAGTTCTTTTTCAATAAATTTATGATCTCTTGGATAATCCAAAAAATCCTACATGAAACACACTTTCATCTGCACAACAGAGAGTTTCCTTCTCCCTCTCTCTTATACTGTTCCCATTACCAGCACAAACATACAACTTTATTTACACAGAGTCCAGGATTCACATTCACGCGCATAAAATCACAAACCAACTCATTCACTCTCCGTTCTCAAAAGCCCTTTAGTCCCATCTAGCTCCATGATAGACAGGCCTAGAAAGATTACTTCCATGTAATTGCACAAAGAAAAAGTTTGATTGGAAGGGAATTCAGATCTGAGTGTCTTAATCAGTGGTTCCTATCATCAAAGATATCAAGACACAGATACACAATGAGGATAAATGCAAAGAGAAACACACATAGGCTTATCGTAGTAAAACTACTAGAACCCAAAGACAAGGAGAAAATCTTCAAAGAAGCCAGAATAAAATGCACCATACCTAAAAGGAAATCCTAATAAGATTTACAGCTAATATCTCAAAAATAATAATGAAAATTAGAAGACAATTGAATAACATCTTCAAAATGATGTAATAAACTGCAATATAGATACACTAGAAACAAAAATTTGTGTGTGTGTGTGTGTGTGTGTGTAATGTAGCAGTTTGAAAATCTTTATTAGCATAACCCCAAAGAGAGAAACCATGAAAGAAAGAATAAATATGGCCATATAAAAAGTATATATTTACAAATTTGCATGTTAGAATATGTGTAATAAAAATATGGAAGCTATTATCTTTAATAGATCAATAGTCTTTACAAATCAATTTTTTAATTCAAACACCCTAAGATTAAAACAAGCACAGGGTATATACATAATTTGCAAGTAAACAAACATAAATGTCTAATAAATATGAAAATATTTAATCTCATACAGTGTGAATAAAATTAAACCAAAATGCTACAGAATATTGTATGTATAAAATGGTCAGTGTTTAAAATAAATTTGACACTGAGATTTCAAAAAAAGATGCTGATAATTAGGCCCCTCACGTTAATATCAGGAGTCTAAGCCCATACAATATTTCTTGAAGGCAACTGAGCAGCATATATGAAAAATAAAATGTTTAAAGATCTGTCCTTTGGCTCATTAATTATATTTCTAGGAAAAAAATTTTAGTTGATATCAAAAAGGTAAATGAAGATTTAGTGATAAAGTTTGGGAAGCACTGTTTATATGAGGAAAATTTTAGAAACGACCTAAATTTTCTATAATATGAGAATTATCAAAATAGTAAAATACACTCTAATTATGAGGTAGTCACAGGCAGGAGATCACTTGAGCCCAGGAGGTCGAGGCTGCAGTGAGCTGTGATCGTGTCACTGTACTCCAGTCCAGGCAACAGTGACAGACCTTGTCTCAAAAGAAAAAATAATTACAAACAAGTAAGCATAGTATTATTCCATTTTTTATAGGAAAGTAGACTATATCACATTTTATAGAATGGCACAGATTATAAATATGTTGTCTCTTGGACTCCATTAAATGCCTCTCCAGATTTGCTCAACTCCATTGACCTCTGCAGTTTAACAAAGTATCCCAGATGGACACTGAGTTAACCAACTTGAATGAGTTTGATGATGAAGCCTTTGGGTGCATCTAGGCAGGGGACATACTGGAAAATGGAAGACTCTTTGCTGATTCTTAGATCACATTCCAAAAGTCCTGTTTACATATCTAGGAAGTGCCAGAGTATGAACGTTGAGTGTTCAAAGAGTGAAGAAGTGAGTCCAGTGAGTTCATGTTTTACATCTTACTTATTCTTTTTGTTGGTAACTATGATGAAGAAAAACAGCACCTGAACTTGGAATGATTAAAAGATGACCCTGGAATTCAGCACTATTGGCAATCCACGCAATGAATCCTTGAAAACAGTTTGAAAGCATCATCTGTGTCTGTGCCCTAAGCAGATTGAATCTATGGCTACCCACAGTGATCATCTAAAATACTCTCTTCAATGTTCCTTGAAAGCAAATCCTTTTGAGCCTTCCCTTTCTTAAACACAATCCTCCTCCATCCCATCTCAAACCTAGGTGGTATTAAATTTTGTTGAAAGTAATAGCAAATGCTGACAGTAAGACAACAAAAGACAAGATTAAAGATTCCTTAATCAGATGTCTCAGAATGTAGGTAAATTTACTCAAATTCTGACCATGCAAATGTTGACTTTAGCATGCTTTTAGAATAATCCAGTTAAATCCATACCAACATTCTGATTCAGAGAACCAAAGTCAAACATTATTATCTCTTATAATAAGTTTCTGTTGCCAAGACACAAATTCCCTTTTTGTGATCTCAGCAGTGAAGATAAAAAAAAAGTTTTTTTAAAGAAATCTCATATGTATATTTTTACAAAGTGTGGCTGAAATTAGTTATATGAAAATACTAAGCTGGGAAACTTTCTTTAGAATCTTAAAGTTGGTGAGAATCCCAAAATATATGAGTCACAAGTCTGTATATTGTCCAAGAATCAAGACTTTTCAATCATAATAGATATCATGTATGTTAATGGAAAGTAAACAAAGATCTGCCTTGTACACTCAAATGACATTATAAATAAACATTTTATAAGTCTATTTGTCTTATCTCCACAGTGGATTCTAAGTTCCCAGAGAACAGCAGATTTTAAGTTCCCAGAGAGTAGTAGATGTTCCCAGAGAACAGTAGTGTCTGTTCATTTATTATAGTCCTTTAACAGTCTAGAATAGCATTTTACAGTAATTTTAATTGACTGTTTTGCATTAGAAATTCTCTTTGCTGCTAAATTTGCCTCTGAGATTTCTTCCTAGTAAATTTTTTCCTCATACACATGACTAACCCAGAAGCAACCATGTTAGTGACTTCACCCCCTTCAGGAGTGGGCACGTAACTCAAATAACCCAGTAAATCCCTTCCATAGAATGTTAGGACTTGAAAGAGAACAGATTGCAGGTAACGCCTACCTTGGTAACTGAAGGTTTAGGATAGGGAACCAGGGAACTGTCAACAACCATGAAGAGAAAAAGCAATATCCAATAAAGGCATGATATAACATGCAGAGGGAAGCTGAAATGGGGAAGCAGAGGGAACCTAATGGCATTTTAGTCTTTTGCTGAGCCCCAGCTGCAGCCTTGCCTTTCTTGCAGTTATGTCATATGAATAAAGTCCTCCTTTGGCTTCAACCACTTCATATCAAGATTCTGTCAGTTGTACCTGAAAGATTTCTGACTAATTCACCATTTTTCCCTATAAATCCTCCTTACTTAGTCTTTTCCTGCTCTTCTTTATTTCCAACTTCAAGTTGTATCTCCCTTGAGACAATCTGTCTATATTTTGTTAAAAAGTAAACCAAAGAACGCAGATCAGATATCATACAATTTTATGTTCAGAAGTAGGTATTTATTAAACTTATTTTATAGCATTAAGAATCACTCAAAACAAAAGGCCTTCAGTTAAGATTTAAAGGTGTTTTCATAACAGCATATAACCCGAATAATCATTGAAAACATGTTTTCAACTGATCCAATTACATTTCTTATTAAATTCGATATGAAATTTCAATTGGTAAGTTTTGATTTTCTTTCCAACCACGATCTCTAACATTTGTCTGGTACTTAAAATTTTACAATGTCTTTCCCATTTGCTATGTTTCAGGCTCTCAACAACCATATGAAATGTAGAATAGCTATTATTTGCATTTTTATACTGCTCCTGTTAGGCTAACTGCTGCAATTCATAACCCCAAAAGCTCAGTGACTCAAAACAATAGAAGTTTGGTTTTTGCTAATGTAGAGTCTGCAAAATCCAGGCAGCTCTCAGATGTCCTTGTGACGTCACCATCTTAAAGTTGACATTGAGTTACCCATACTGCTTTCCTTCTTCTCACTCCATTCATTTAGCTTTTCTTTAGAGACCCTTTTCAAAAAGTCAGTTATTTTAGTATTTATTTTTCTGATTTTCTTTCTTTCTCACTCTTGTCTTGCCCCACCACATTCATCACACTATCTCTGTTTGTGCATTTATTAGTATTTATCTATCTGTAATGTATTTCACAAAGATCTGTATTCCCTAATGGAGCATGAGCACTTTGAAAGCAATCTTACTCTTGTAGGTATCTGCTACACAAAAGGTGATCACTAGATGTTTGGTGACTGGGGAAACACTTTCTTCACATCTCAGTTTATCCAACACCTTGATCTCTCTCTTATAGATTAGATTTCATTTTTCCTCTATTAACAGGGAAGATCAAAACCAGGGAGCCAGAGCATACATTTCAGATATAAAAATGTAAGTTTGCATTCTTCTATATTTATCCCACTTTATTACCATTCTTGTTCAGTAGCAGGAACAGTCCCCCTTTTAAAAATGTTTGTTTAATCCTACCATTCAGCAGCCTTGAGAGTCAAGGTGCCTGTATTAGCTCTGAATTGATGCTTGGATGAGCTTTAAATCTTTGTGTTTTTTGACACTGTGCTGAGACAAACTCTTTGATTCAAGAAAGCTGCATACTCCATGGAATAAAACTACAGCAATTAATCAAATATTTAATTATATTGTAACAGAACACAGTTATCAAGCTTTTGACTAACAATAGTAAAGAATCCCCAGTGACATAGCCAACAGAAGACAGTAAGACACAAAAGGCTATTAAAACCTCAGTTTTTGCCGTCCTGGTGGAGATATGCACGAGTGTTTAGTATGGATCAACACCAAAAGGCTAAGAATTTGACAGCCAAGCCTTTGAGACAGGTCCCTTCCCTTGGAGACTGCTTATTCCAGAGGTTCCCAATCACTGATCCAGATTGACCTGGCAAATTTTTACTGCCTTGCACACCCTGAAGCAAAGCTCCTCATTCCCTTTTCCCTCTTATCTCCTTTCTCACCCATGGAGTTATGGTCAAAAACCTAGATAGCATAATCCTGATAGTTTGCAGAGCAATGTCTTGAAAAGCATGCAACAACAGCAAAACCATCAGAAACAATCCTACCACCCTATTTTTGACTAATTGTAAATCAATTCAGAATCTAAAAACTAACACAAAACATTAATTGTGTGTTCTTATTATGTGCACCTTATATGGTATCCAGATGTCTCCTCTTCTTGATCTCTTTCCTTCCTTTTTTACCTCTTAGCTTTAAACCTAAAGTTCT
Organism: Rhinopithecus bieti; assembly: GCF_001698545.2. Taxonomy (NCBI): domain Eukaryota; kingdom Metazoa; phylum Chordata; class Mammalia; order Primates; family Cercopithecidae; genus Rhinopithecus; species Rhinopithecus bieti. The sequence continues at coordinate 1,198,452 of NW_016816905.1, forward strand.
GGTTTGTTCTACTGCTGTCTTTCTGTCCAAGGTGATAGAAGCAGGTTCCTTTCCCCTCCTCCTGGTAAGGTACGACTGGAAATGGGTATTCTTTAGATTGGAATTCATAAAAGATAATTCAGTTTCTCTCTTAGTAACATTGAGACGGGTTTTAACAACGCTTCATACCGATGTGAATATGGGGAGAAACAAAAGTGATAAGGGAACAGAGAGTTCCACTCTGCCACAAAAGTTTACCTACACACCACACTCTGGGATGGAAAATAACTGATCTATCCAACATAACTCTTTCTCACGCATTCAGCCCACACTCACTTTTCCAGACCAAAAGGAATTATTTCTGCTTTTCAGTAAATGTGTCAACAGCTGTCTATCAGTGACAAAGTTCAGATTTAAAGGGAAGGTTTAACTCTTATGAGGCCAAAACTGAAAAACTCTGTGGTGGTTAACTTATTTTTATGTTATATTTATGGAGTTGGAAAGGGACATTAACTGGGTTCCTACTACATGCATGGTGGTGTAAAAAGTCTTATGAAAGATAGAAACAGAATCAAACTTCACTTCTTGCTTTTTAATCTAGAAGGAGAAAGAAGAAATATAAATATGCTTAAGTACCTTCGATAACTCTTCATTTTCTATATAAAGTCCAAACTCCTTATCACAGTATGATGGAGTGGATTATCATTTCAATACTTCACTCCTTTCTATTAGAAAAAAAAAAAAATGCATCTACACCCTTAGCCATCTGATTTTCCAGTCCCACCGGGTAGAAAGAGAAAAAATACACAATACGACACTCAACTTGGTCATGTGGCTTGCTCTGAGCTGAAGAATGTGGATGGAAGAGTGTGACAGTTCTAAACAGAGAGTTTAAGAGGCATTGCTTGCACCTTGAAGCTTAAGCCCCTACCATGAAAACAACACATCCCATATGTTGTCTCTGCCTTTAGCTTGGGTCTGGGAATGAGAAGGCACATGTAACCTAGTCAAGTTGAGACAAATCAAACCAAGTCAAGCCCAGCAAGAGCTAGCAAAAGCCTGAGTACCTTATGTAACATGAGCAATAAATAAATATTTCTTGTAGTAAGTTACTGTAACTTTGTGGTTGCTTATTGCTGCAGCAAAAGCTGACTAATACATATAGTGTCAAAAAATTCACAATCCATTCCCAGCATTACTTCTCAGTTGCACCTGACACCCTTCCACCCTCTACAAACTTTGTTTCAGCCAAATGTGCTATTTCCTAAATGTACGCTGAGCCTTTCCTCCCCTGTGGCTTTGCTCATGTAGATCCCCTGGCCTAGAATATACACATTCTAGTGGAAAGAGCAGAGGCTTTGGAGTCTAAGAAGCCAGGTTTTGAAATCGAGACCATCACTGTATTAACTGTGAGGTGTTGTACAGATTACTGAACTTCTCAGTCTCAGTATCTCTGTCTGTGTGGATTTGGGGGAGATTATGAAAAAAAAAGCATAGACTATAAAATCAGACCAACTCATATTCTCTGCTAATCATTATTTTGAGCCAATTAATTTGAGCCTCAGTCTCATAATCTGTCAAATCATGATCATGGGGTTGTTAGGATGATTAAGTGGCATGAAGCTGGGAGATCAATTAGCATAGCCCTTGACACTCAGAAGGTCCTAAGTAAATTTTTGTTGATGGAAAACTTAAATAAATAAGTAAAGTAACAATCCAATAGAATAAAAGATACCATAAAGCAGTTTTAAAATAATGTTTAGATTAATAGATATGCATTTTCTAAATCGTGCTTCATGGAATATTACTTTTGCTCAAGATATTAAAAGGTGTTTCTCTAGAAACGTATTCTATGGTTAAATAAGTTTAGAAAACCTTGCATAAAATATCTCCCTTTAGAGATTTATAAGTGTACATTAACAAAGGTTTTGAGAAGTCATGTGATAAAGAATCCTATTTAAATTAATTCAGTACTTCCAAAATCCCTTGATCATTGCAACCTTCCCCTCATATTGAGGCACTTATTACCATCTGCTGGGCTCCAATATTTTTTAGGACATGGTTTGTGTTTTAGGCTTCTTGGGCTACCATAGCAAAATACCATAGACTAGGTGGATTAACCACAAGCAATTTATTTTCTCACAGTTCTGGAGGTTGGAAGTTCAAAAGTAAGTTGCCAGTGTGGTAAGTTTCTGGTGAGAGGTCTTTTTCTGACTTGCAGATGGCTGTCTTTTCATTATGTCTCTACATGATGAGAAAGAAAGATCTCTCTCTCTCTCTCTCTCTTTTCTTATAAGGCCACAAATCTTACAAGATTAATACCCCATCCGTAGGACCTAATTTAACCCTAAATAACTCCTAAAAGTCCTGTCTCCATATACAGGCACCTTGGGCATTAGGGCTTCAACATATGAGTTTGTAGGGGTGGAGAGAGGAGGATGCAATTCAGTTCATAGCAGTTTGGAAAATGCTGGTAAAACATGGTGTATAATAGAGGTTTAGTAGGGTGAATTCAGCTTATGTTGGCGAAAACAAGGACTCCTTTACTGAGAAGGTAGGATTTAAATTAGTCTGGGCCCGGGGGGAATTTAGCAAGTTATTTGAGGGATCTGTAAAATGGTCTGTTTTAAGCTGATGCCCCCATCAAATTTCAGGAGTATGAGCAATTTACTGATCCAGGAAGAGTAGATAGCATAGGAGTACTTCATGGCTAAAACCTCCAACATTAAAAGTCGTGTTCATTCACTTCTCTGCCTACATATCTCTTTCCACCAACTTCCAACATTGCCCTACTAAGACATTAGGAAGAAAGATTTACACCATGATAATCATTTTGGAGGCTACCAAATACAGAAAGAGAAAGAAATGAAAAGTAAATTTTATTCTCACCTTTTGGGCTCAAACCAACTCCTGCCAAGAAATCTTCTGTTTAGAGGGCATGAATCTGGGGAAATCATCACATAAATGAACCTGAATAAAAGGCAGATAACTCAGCTCTATAGATTAAGGCCCATGAAGTAAGCAACTAGGATCATTGGTAGCCTCCCTCTATAAATGGTTAATTTGATTAACTCCAATGCTTCCTTTTTTCACACATCACGGTGTAGAGACAAAGCAGGAACTGGAATTAATTATGTCACAAAGCTATTGCATCTCATTTGGTGCAGGATCTCTGTTTTTTTCAAGCTATGCATTTTTTTAAAATAATGAGAAGAAGCTTGTTTGTTTGAAAGTTGCACAGCTTAAGAGAACATTCTAATACAAATTAACTTAATGTGCTATGAACATATACGAAATTGAAAATGCAAACATTCACAGGAACAAGCATGGCAAATGCAAATGAATATAATTGGTCAAAAGTACAAATGGTAGGGAGTGGTGGGAATTGTAGCAAACTGGAGAATATATGCTTCATCTATAGGGCCCTTCCTACTCCAGATTTCTAACCAATATTACCTTGTAAATATTTAAAATTAGTGCTGCCACATCTCCTGATTTTTCGAGTAAAGCTTGAAATCTGGATTTTTATATGAAATATTCTAACTTTTAAATGTTGGCAACCAATTAGACATTTTTAGACTCTCTCTATACAGATATAAATATAGTCCTGCCCCTGACACATATACATATACGTATGCACACACATTTTCAGGACAAGTCCAGCCCACAGGTCACCACTTTTTAACCTGTGCCATAGGCAATAAATACTTACTAAATGAAGACATCAAAACTATCCTAGAATACACTGCTTCTCCCTCCCATTGAGGAATACATCAGTCCTGGTATTTTCAGACCAGCAGCTGGGATTGTCGGAATGGTACAACATTGGTTTTCATCTTTGTTCTATAAAGAGAATTGGCCGCTAAGATTTATGGAAATGACTGAAAGAAGTTGCCATCAAATGTCATTTCTTCTCTGTTATACAAATACTTCATAAAGATCCCTAGTTAAGATGTCATTATAGATGAAATAGGTGTGGACTTTCGCCACCTGATTAAATGTCAAATTGGAAACATTACTACCCTTCCCATACTTACAATGAACATTCCTTCAAGATGATAACATTAAGTCATGCATAAAAAGTTATGCACATAATATTATGTCATTAGGATTTAATTGCAAGATGCATTATATATAAAACCCATACTTCAAATAGCTAACATGGTTTTTATTTGTGTATTTTTTCTCCAGGATGGATAACTATCACTCTTAGGAAAAGATAACTCAAGAGCAAAGAAGAAAGCTGATGTCAAATTTCAGAGGATTTGTGATACTCTGGTTTTTCTATGGAAAGCTGTGTTTCTTGCATCCCTTTCCCAATTCTATCCCTCACCTGCCTTCCACCCAAAGAGAAAACAAGATTCAGGGCATTGACAAGGTATGTCCTGTTCATCTTCTTAAAGGATCAACTTTTGGACCATCTTCCCCATCCCTCTTCACTGGGACGGTAGGAATCTTTTCCTCCCCTGCCAGTTGTATGACCCTCACCCACATCCTAGGTTCCCTGCCTGCTACAGGCACCGATTAAGCCAAGAGACTCGCCCCAGGCTAAACAATTAGATCTTTTTACCCCTGTAATTGAAGTGGAATCTAAGAAACAGTCTGAGTTTTTCTTTTAAATAGAGGAGATATGAAATGGGCACCTGTGATGTGGCTACCTTTCACCAGCCTAAGAAACAGCAAAGAGTAATACAGAGATGGAGCAATCCTTTGAGACAGGGAGAAAGTTCTGGGAACTGCTGTTCATGTTTCTAAATGCATTCTACTGCCTGTCAGCGTTCAGGCTGTTGGGCTCCTTGTGACAACTCTACACCCTTAAAACAAATACTCCTCTTCCTTTCATAAGCCAGTTCAAATCTGTTATCAAGAACTGATGAGTTCAACAGTAATTCTCTTTCGCAAACCTTATCAAGTTCAATCCAAGACATTGTATGATATAAAAAGTAAACAACTTTTTTACCTAAAAATGACTGGCTGCAAAATGAAACTCATGGTATATCTCCAGAGATGTCCTTCCAAATTTAGTCAAGTTTTTATGGAGAGATAAGAAGAAACACGACATGATGAATCTTTAATTGAAATGGGGACCTCCTTAAGCAGAGCATAGTCCATACAAACATAGGGCTGCCTCTTCTTCTGTTTTCTTCCAGAGAAGTGAGACACCATAGGAAAAATGCAGGCAGAATGGTTGGGTCCACCTACAACTGGGTCAACTGAAATGCAAAACAAGGTAGTAAAGCAGGATTTATTCCATTTAAGGCCATCATTGTTACTGAGTACCAAAATCTGATGGCAAAAGTCTTGCTACGATTTATTCCACAGAAGAGGGTCCCTGCCTGGTTCTGTTTTCTGGGCCTCAACCCCACCCCCACCTCCACCATAGCTTTCTAGTTTTACTTTTAATTTCACCCAGCTCAACTCTTAGCTTTATAATGACTTTAACTGTTCAATATTTAATGAACCAATTAATTAAATAACATTTATTATGCTGTAGGGCAGTGGTTCTCATATTTTAGTGTGCAACAGAATTACCAGGGGAGCTTGTTAAAAACTCCAGGCGCCCACCAACCCAGAGATTCTGATTCAGTGTGTCTGAAGTGTGGAGCAGGGATTTTATTTTTAACAGTCATTCCTGCTGCATCTGATTTTGGTGATCAGTTGACAACATTCTGGGACACACTAGTCTAGAAATATAGAATTATGAGACTACATGCCTCCGGAGGTGGTAAAGAAAGCTGGCAAGATGTTACAAATTCCTGATTTGTTACTGACTAGCTGTATGTTTGGGGGCAAGTTATTAAATGCCCCAAGACTTAGTTTTCTCATCTGTAAAAAGAGAAAAATAATAATATCTAAGTCACGGGGTTGTTGTGGACATTAAGTGAGATAACACAGCTGAAGTTCATATTCCAATCTGCCCTGCTTAGGAATCTTGCTAATTCTAGATGCCTCCTGCCATCAGTCAGCAGTTCAAGAGCATCTGGGGAAAAGGGTCAGGTTCTGCTAAAAGAACCATGGAAAGTTCCAGAAAGCACATATGCATCCCAGTTTATCTGTGGACTGGGGAAGAAAGGGGCAGTAAAGTAGTGGACGCTAAACTGGTGTAATGAGTGAGAGATGTTCACCCATACATCAGTCACCTCAGGCGATGAGAGATAGTACTATGTGAAGGTAAACAAGGATGATCACTGCTACCAAGGTGACCCCAAGAAAATCCCTTCGGGACGAGTGACACTTTCCCTCCTAAATGATCCTGTACCTGGAATCATTTGTAGTGTACATGCATAGATTTTACAGTCCTGTTTTTTAGAAAAAAAAAAATGGGTAGCTGGTGGCCACTGACCTTCGCTGGCCCAGGGTGACCACCTTAAATCAAGAGCTTGCTGTAACACAGCTGAGCTTAGCGATTTTAATGAGAAATCTAGTCCTGCTGGATTACTGTTCCTGGGACACATCTTGTCAGCAATTCCTCAGGAAATTATTCAACCATCCCCAATTGCAAAGAAACAGATGGCGTGCTGAAAAAAAAAAATACTCTGAAGTGTATGCGCTGGTAAAAAGCAAATTTAAGGACACAAAGGCCAACACTGAAACAAATACTAAAAGTATTTTTTCCCTCAGAAAATGGTCTTGAAGATATTTTGTTTTCCCTCCCCTTTTAAACTGTGAACTGTGCCAGTCATCAGCTTGAATACGCAATGGAGAGATTTGTTTGACATTTCAGAGCCATTTAACAGAGACAGCTTGTTTTAATAATATAGACTAATACTGATCAAACGTTCTCATGGAAGATCAAGTTTTAAAATTTGTATTAATGCCCTGCTTTCTTTCCTCTAATATCCTTTAACCAAAACTCTTGGATCACACTCTATTATGCCAACTGCCCATTAAGAAATGCTGAATTATTATTAAAAATTATCATGGCACCTGAGAAAATAGCAGTGTAACCCTCATGAATATTAAATCTTTTCATAATGATCAGTGTTATTACCATGAATACTAAATTTTATGAATTCATTGCAAATTCATAATGCTTAGTGTGAAAACTTGGTCTGTAACCAGAAAGTCTGAATTATATTTGGCAAATGTTTGAATCAATTTTAGTTATAAAACCAGAAAAGAAAATGGATAAAATTTTTGGTCTTCAGTCTCAGAGGCCAGTGGGTTTTAGGACTCTTGTGAAAGGAATGCCCATCGCAGCTTTCAACTATTTCATGTCAGTGTTTAAATCTTGTGCAGAATTCCCATTCCTACTTAATTATATCCCAAAGAAGAAGAATTGGAGCAGTGTTAGGAATGAGAGACTAGCACATTCAGCTATTAGTCTGTGACAGTACCTACATGGCATTAACTTTCAGAGTTTAGTACTACAGCATTTCATGGAAGTGATTATGACCCTAGAAGAAACTTGCAAAAAATAATCATGACAGAGCCTGCAGTTATTATAAACAAAGCCAAATTTTAGTCCTTACACCTCCCACTGAAGCAAGCATCAACAAGTTTTGCTCCAATAACTGAAACGCACAGCTACACAAAAACAAATATAAGGAGCGCTTGCTATGATTAACTGATCACAAACATTTGACCATGTGTTTTTATATTCACATGACATTCAGGCAAATAAAATGGAATGATTGATTCTCAAGACATTCCAAGAGCAGAGTAACAAACAGCGGCTCTGGCAAATGGATCTTAATGGAAATCTGATGGGAAAGTGGATCTCTCTCATGGGGGTTCCTGCTAAAAAACTGTTGGGCAGTTTATAATAAGCTGAAAATCTACATTTCATGAGCATCCCTTAATGGAATCCAATACAGCTATCTTTAATAAGTAGGTCTCCCCATTCGTGTTGTGTGATAAAAACTCATAACAGCCAGACTTTTGAGTCTGCATTCATGCAAAGGAGCTCAAATTAAAATTCTCTCCTTGTAAAATGCGTTTCAAAATCCATAGATATCCAAGATGTCTAGCATCCTTCAGGGGTTAAAAGTATGTGCAATATAGATTTTAAGTACTATAATTTTATCTGAATTAGTTTAAGTGCCACCTGTAATTTTATTGAAAATATCCTAAAATATTCTTTAAGAATTAGAAAAGGTTTCGATTGATGGACACATTTAAGCATCTCATAATTTCCTAAAACATTTTCTCACAGTCCTTAGCACTAATTCTTTAAGGTGATGAGGAATAGGAGACAGATGCTAATTTTGCCTCCGGGAATTTCTATGAAGTTATAGGATGGCACTGAAACTGCAAAACAGCAGGATTTAACTAAACAGAACATCAATCAGTAAAGAACAGTATGGTGTGCCTGGAATCCATTCAGAACTTCCTCAGGGCAGATTCCAAGATATTTTTTTCCCTCTAAATTTTAAGTCTCACAAGTAATGTCTTAACATTCTTCCAGTAATTTCTTATGTTATACAATCATGGCCAACCAGGTGGCTCCCACGAATTACTTAGCTAACAATCCACCACTAGGAATTATTGGGCTCTTCAGAATAATTATCCTGCATTCTTCTTAAATTTATCCAGGTTCCTTTAGCATCCTCTGAATCCCTTTGGTTTCAACAACACTTTCTCAACAGTTTCAGAACTGCTTCAGAGTCTGAAAGTCCCAAAGTAGAAGTACAGGTAAAAATTTTTCATAAGTTCCCAGAGAATCATGAATAACATTTCTAAGTTCAAAATAGCAAATTTAAGGACACAAAGGTCAATGCTGACACAAATACTAAAAGTACTTTACTTATCAAGACTAACAAACTATGTTAAATTTTAAAGCAGTACCACAGGGAAAGAAAAATTTCAAAATCCCAGTTTACATGAATTCAGATGAAAGAGTATGTTAGAAGGAATAAAAGAATCTGATTTTGATTCCTGGGTCTTTCATGTAAAGTGAAAGATTACTTGACTTTTCTGGGTCTCTGCCTTTATCTGTAAAATGGGGATAAATAATTACGTACCTTGCGGATTGTTGTGAGAATTAAATGAAAAATGATTTATAAAGCATTTAGCACAATGGCAGACATGGAAATTTGGCTTACTAAACATTTATTTTCCCTAGGATTAGAGGGTCCTCTCATAAGTGTTCTTTTTCTGTATTCCTATAGAGGGGCTGGGACAGGGAAAGCTATTTTGTTAATTTCCTTTTATAAAGTCCCCTCGTTAAATGATAGCTTCTCTTCTTCATCAGGAATTGCAGACTGCAAAGAATAGACTCTCATTTAAACTAAGCTCAAATAAAGCAAGGAGATTGGAAGGATATGGGAAAGTGCAAGGAAAGGTCTTTGATGACTTAGGAACACTAATGTCATGTGACCAAGGCAACTGCTCTGCTTCTCTCTGTCTTTCCCTCTGAAGCCAATTGATCTCTCTTCCTTGCTTCTCTTTTCTCGTCTCCTTCCCTCATCCATGTCACTTTGAGGGCGGTTATTACTAATCAGGAAAGCACATGGCTGAAAATATACGCTGTCCTAGCCCTATTGTTATGTGGTAGCTGGATGTAAGCATGCACCTTCCTGTGAGTACACACTCAGTGTCTTTAACATCAGACTTGCAAGACAAACAATATGGCTTGTCTCTGGCAAACTGAGTTTATCTCTATTCTGATAGATTGTGACAGGAGGGGGAAACAGAAGAAGCAGCTACTCAGACCCATCCCTTCAGCAAGGGCTATGACTCGGGGCAGTTCCCAAGGAAGGAAGAAAGTGTAAATTAGGCATGCAACCCAAAGAAGGTCAACTCAGTTTCTCAATAAGATGTTATCTTTGGCTTTGTTTCTTATGCATCAAGAGCCCAGAGATATTGATAAAGCTGCAGCACAGTGCTGTTGGTCAATGGACGTGCATAGCTGTCATGTCTCTCAAAAACTACGATCATGAGCAACTTTGAAAGTCTGGTCCTAAACAACTGCAAAGCAAGTTCATGTTGCACTGGTTATCCCTTCAGCCCATTCATCTTGGGTAGTAATTTCTACCAGTTTCATAAGTGAGATAGAATACTCACAAAAGAAGTTGAGTGAAATAACTTTATTACTCACAGATAGGCAGCAAGGGACAGTAGAAGCCAATGATTTAAGACAAGCTAGTTCTCCAAGGCTCAGGAAAACTACACAGGGGAGATGGAATCTTGTCTGTGCATTCCCCATATCATACTTCAGCTGAGAGACCCTGAAAAGTAGCCCACTCTGGGTTACATACCCCAGGATTATGTGACACGCTGAGCTATAGTGTGTAAAATGTCTTGTTCTAGGAGGGACAGAAACAAAGCCCAGGATGTTTCCAGCCAATTTCTCTTTATATTAAGATGTTGTATTCCCAGCACATTCTACAGTTTTTATTGAGAACTATAAGTGAGAAAGGAAAAGGAAGTGGGTCAGTCCAAGGCTATTCAGAGAACTGTCCCACAACAACCAGGGAAATTCTCAACCACCTCCAAAATTAGAAAATAGTGCTAAGTCTACTGCCTTTCCCATTCCTTCTCTCACCCATTGTAAATATGTCTAGTCACTCCCACACATGTATTGCACACAGTCACCCTGTGGCACAGGTGCACCCACGATTCACAGGCCATAATGAAGCCTTCTCTTTCTCCCTTAACCATTCATTTTAAATCCCTCTCCTTCTTTCCAACTGTGTTACTTAACATTTCTTCTATTCTTCCTTCATTTTCCAGTTTTTCAGCCGTCAATTCCATCCAGAACTAAATAGGGATCTGTATAGAATACTAAAATCAAGTTATAGTAGCTGTTTTACTGATAGATGTCTAAGGGATATCAGGGATAAAATAGATTTCTGAGGGATAATAGGGATAAAATAGATGTCACCTTGCTTCATTTGTTCTAAATCAAATTCACTCTTGTGCTAAGCCCCTCACTAATCAGAGAGTTAATAAATTGAATCTTAGACATGCAAATGTTCTTTGTAAAAGTTTATGGAAAATTATGACACAAACTATTTATGAATTTCAAATTTTTTTGCACCAAAATAAACTCATACTAACTTGTTACAACATGTCTAAATAGGATTTAGTTTGAAGCACTTTGAAGGATAAGACATCACTTTGAAAAGAGATCCTATCAGAGCAACATGAATTCTGCTAAAATTAAAGCAGGAGCAAACATCAAGTTTATAAGCTTGGGTGGAAGAATGGTGAAATTGTTGATGCTTCACAGTTTATGAGGACAATGACCCAAAGAAATCAGCAATTTGCAAATGGATATGTCGTTTAACAAAGGATAAGGTAATGTTGAAGATAAAGCCCTCAGTGACAAACTATCTACATCAGTTTGTGAGAAAAAAATGCATCTTGTTTGTGCCCTAATTGAAAAGGACCACCAATAAATAGCACAAACAATAGCCAACACCACAGACATTTCAATGGGTTCAGTGTGTACAATTCTGACTGGAAAATTTAAGTGGAGCAAGATTTCCACTTGTTTGATGCCAAAACCATTGCACCAAGATTAGCTTCGTAAAAAGAGCAGAGCTTTCAGTGGAAATTTTAAACAAGTGGGATCAAGATTCTTGACCATTTCTTCAGAGAATTGTAACAGGAGATGAAATGTGACTTTACTAGAACAATCCTGAAGACAAAGCACAATCAAAGCAATGGCTACCAAGAGGTGGAAGTGATCCGGTCAAGAGCAAAGGTTATGGCAACAGTTCTGTGGGATGGTCAAGGCATTTTGCTTGTTGAATTTCTGGAAGGCCAAAGAACAATAACATCTGTTTATTATGAGAGTGTTTTGAGGAAGTTAGTCAAAGATTTAGCAAAAAAAATGCCTGGGAAAGCTTCACCAGAGCCCTTCTCCACCATGACAGTGTTCCTGCTCATTCCTCGCATCAAACAAGGACAATTTTGTGAGTTTCAGTGAGAAGTCATTAGGCATCCCCCTTACAGTCCTGATTTGGTACCTTCTCTTTTTGTTTTCTAATCTTAAAAAAATCCGTAAAAGGCACCCATTTGTCTGCAGTTAATAATGTGAAAAATCCTTCATTGACATGGTGAAATTCCCGTGACCCTCAGTTCTTAAGGGGGGACTGATATCATTGCTTCCAAAAGTGTCTTGAATTGATGAAGCTTATGTTGAGAAATAAAGTTTACATTTTTGGTTTTTATCTTTTAATTACATTCTCCATGAACCTTTTGAAATCCTCTCATATTTAGGGAGTTCTCCCTCTCTCTAGGGAGTTATTCAGTAGACCCAGAGGGTATATCCAATCTTTAAATTGGGGAAGGAGGTCTCTTCATACCATCATGACTGCCTTTGAGATGCTTGTTAGCTAGGGTACACGCATACACACAAAAACACACACATTCACTCATAAATACTTACACATAGTCTAGACTCTGTGAAGGCAACTGTTTCCCCCTGCCTCTTGCTAAGCTTGGGCATGGGACCTTTTGCCCCTACTGGGATGCAGTGGAGAGATTTTTTTCAAGCATTTATGTGAACATTCTCACCTAAAGTATCTAGAAGGTAGCTAACCTTGAATAGGAGTGAGGAAATCCAGTTCTCTTCTTTCCGGGTCAAATCACATCTCCTTTTTCTGGTACTCTGAGGCCTATTACCTTTTAGGCAATCCATTCCCTCAGTGAGTTTAAATTTTCAAAATCATGAAAGTGGTCATTTTCCCCTAAGGGTGCAAAATGCCCAACTTCTGGAACTCTCGGCTTGGTCGCTCTGTGGAAGTTAAAAAATAGAGAAAAATAACTCTAATTTATTTTCCAACTCTCTTGTAACCGTGAGAACAAAACAGATATTAATACTACATGCCTTAGAACTCACTCTAAGTGAAACTTTTAAAATGACTATGTTCTGGGCCTCTTCCCGAGTTGCTGATTACAGGGTCATGTTCTCAGAAGCTGAAGGTGAGCATTTTGACCATTTATTTGGTATGCAAGGGGTCATGGAAAGGAGATATTTCTACTGTCTCCAACACTGGTAAAGAGGTCAGTGCCTTCAGACAGCTAGAGTACAGTGGTGACTGCATAAATGTTCTAATGTGCCCCTCCATTTCTTTGTCTATTAAGCAGTAATAATATTACATATGGCTGTTGTAAGAATTGTGTGTGATAACACTTGAAAGTGTAACTCATACCATGTTGTGCAGGAGTTGACCTAAGAGTAATGCCAGTGGGGTATTTAACGGTATTACAGAGGAAGTTTCTTATGCTGTACAATCAGGAAGCCACTGTCACCTTGAACTCCAGGAACTATCTTCCTGCAAGAGTTTAAAAACACCCACCCTTGAATAGCAGCAGGTCGCAATGAATGCTAATCAGAGCAGAAATAAAGTAAGGCTAAGGCAAAAGCTAAAGACCACCTAAGTTAGAGAGATGGCCTCCACAGTTCAGCAATAAAGCTGGCAGACAGCATTTTTCAAAGAATGTCATCCACCTGCCTTCCACCCTCCTCACTATCTCTTATCAGAGTCTGGGGAGACAATGTCACATGTGAGAGTATATGAGCTCATCTGTTGGGATACTTGGGGCAAAAGTAAACTTTTTTGTGTAAAAACAGGTTTAAACAGGTTTGGGAAGCAAGAAAAGTTTCTTTTTTTTTTTTTAAGTGAAGTTCTTGGAGACGGTAGAGAAGAAATGAAGGAAAAGAGATGGCTTATCACGTGAAACATGCATGGGCAGGTAAGGCCAAGAACAGGCAGCTAGAAAATATTTGCTGAGCCAACCTAAGTAAAGTTAGAGTACCTTTAACAGGAGAGTCCAGAGGTAAGGGTGGAACGGAAGACCAGGGAGGGGAATCATACTCAAACGCTATAGATAAATGCAAAACTTTCATGAAAAATAGTGATTCTAATGCTACTGATGAACTACAGCAAACGTATCTGGCTTTTTGTTGCCAGGCATTATTTGAAGCATTTTAATACTTTACTACATTTAATCTCACAATACCCTGTGAAGTAGTTCTATTGTGATAGATAGCACAGCTAGGAAGTGGCTGAGTTGGAACCAGAATGTAAGAGGTCTGACTTCACAGTCCAAATGCGGACATGGTCCTTATTAGATGCACAGAACTCCTTTGGGTATTTTACATATCATAACTCACTCAATACACTTAGCCACCCTATTATATAAATGCTATTAAAAACCAATTATGTATCTACAGATGTTCATGGGAAAAGTACACTATGCAAAGATTATATTTTGGTCACATATGTAATTAAAAGCTAATAACATTCAGAAATTAGTTGTATGAGCCCTGAAGCATGAAGCCAAAATCCTAGGTTAGACCACCTTCTGAGGATGACCTGGACCAGACCGGCACAAGGGCTTTTGGCTTAATTATGCTTTCTAAAGTTTATCACCACTCCTTTATAAAGATGAAGCTGAGACTCAAATCACCATGAAAGAACATTTATTAAGTACTCCATTAGATATAAGAGAAATTCACTTAATATATATGACATATACATACATATATATAGCTATATAGATAGATAAATAAATAGGTGTCTACAGATAGATATAGACTTATAGGCATCTACAGAAAGATGTAGATATATACAAAACACCTGGATCAATCTAGAACTCCAGGTAGGCAGCACATTCTTATAGAATTCAATCTGAGTTAACAGTTATAAAACAAAAACAACAGCAACACACACATAAATACCTAGCACAGTATCTAAACCAGGTAAGAGATAAACAAACTAACATTTATTGAGAGCTTAATTCTGCATGAAGAACAACTTTAGGCCCTCCATTCTAACTGATTTAAATTGTTAATTACACGAAAGCATTATCTATTTAAATCTAAGACATTTTCTTTCAAGACCATCGGCTGGCTTTCCTGGGGCCAAAAATGAATGGCGAAAAAAACTACTGAAATTAAGGTATTTTAAGAAGAAATAACTCTATGTCAAGGTGTAGCTTAAAAGTGTAGAGGAAAGATGATGATGTGCCTTAATGGGGAGAAGGTTTCAGGCATCCCAGCACAAGGAACATGTTGCAAAATTCTGCTTTGGCCAAAGAGACTCAGAACCATGTGGGCACTATGGTGATAGACTATAAGAGCCTCAATAGTGTCAACAGGAGACTAGAGCATTGCTGAGACAGAACTGGGGTATTCTACCCGAATTGGCATGCACAGACCTTCACGTTGTCAAGAATGTGCAGGAAGAAAGAAAAACAAAGATCAGAGAAATAGAGTGATGCTCAGAGATACGGCAACAGAAGAACATCTCTGCGGCAGGGCAATGACGTGCCCTGACAGCTCAAACTTTGGGGTTTTCAGACACAAATTTCAAAAGGAAATGGCCACCCTTTCAGCTGAGCTGATGGTGAATAATTACATCCTGTCTATACTTCTGCTCAAATTAGATGGTTTTTAAAATATTATGCTGACAGGCAGGTTTCATAGCAATCATAATTCAATATTTTGATGAAGAATTTTCTCTGAACATCATGGCCACTGCACTGGCCTGTCTTTCTTATGTCGCATGGAATTGAAGTGAACTAAAGTGGAAGTGAGTTTTTTGACCTACCAGGTGAGCATATAAAGAATACCTTTGCAGAGTCAATCATAAAAGTAAGGTTTTGTTTTTTTTTTTCTTACCTTCCTTTCAGTTATTTAAATAAGTGAGAAGGCCATCTACAAAGAGGCAAATGAGTCTGAGAACTCGCCTGCTGTTATGAAGAAATGAAGGCAAGAGTAAGTAGAAAGAAGACTAGAGATCCTGTAGTCCTAGATCTTGATTTGAATCCTGACTCTATCATTGAACTAGCATTGACGTTCTTGGCAAAGTGACTTTTCTGGGCTTCTGTTTTCCTCCCTGCTTAACAAGTAAAGTTTTATCTATTTCATAGGGTTTTGTGAAGAGTCTAAATCTAAACATAGTTGAGTATGACTTTCATTGTCTCCAGAAGGTTTACCTGGGGATCACATGGCCAAGCGTGCAACATACATCATATGAAAACTGTGCCTATCAGTTCCGATATCAATAGTGAAAGATGAAGAGATTGCTTTATAAATCATTCGTTTTTCTAAACATTTGTTCACTTAATTTTTAAAATTCCATCTTATAATTCCTACAACTTGTGATGCTAAAATGTTCTTCCTTATTTTAAAAATAATATAGTGCCTACAACCTGTGTAAAATACTCTGTGCATATCTGAGGTCTCATAAGAAGAGACACTTCACAAAATCTACTTGTACTTTATAAAACTTCATTTGTGCAGGCAACTAACTACTGCTCTCTCTAGATTTTGATCACTGGATTTATTAAGTAATGCATCTGACAGAATAAGATTGTTCACTGGATGTACAATGATTTATATTAATAAATAAAATATAGCATTAATACGTAGTTAAAAATGATTAAGATATATTGGAAAGGCATATGTCATGCTAGATACTTAGTAATACATGTAAAGTATCTAGTACAGTGCCGGCATAAAGTGAACACTTAGAAAATGATAGCTGGCATCAATGAGTGTTCTGTAGAAATTAATAGTCGAAATAAAGTGCTAGTCTGCTCACTTGGAACATGCTTTGCCTTTTGTAAATAGCAGCAGCCTACATCCTGAAAGAAATTATCTTATCTTAATGTGACAGTATTTAACTTTTAAAGGGTTATTAGAAGATCCACTATATTAATTGTGCACATTTTGGGGTCCCTAATTATCTTTTTAGGGAACTGTGATGTTTCTCAGCATTTCAAAGTCCCAGTCAGTATATACTAGTGCATTTTCTTTGTCTTGCAATATATTAAAAATACCATGATCTGTTACTTTGATATTAAAAACATCACTTTACCTCTGATCACCTATTTTTGCTATGCAACATACCTCATAATTGTCAGCTATTGCTTTTCTAAATGCATCAATTGAATAGAATTTGTGACTGTGAATGTCTAAATCACAATCCACCACCTTTCAAAAGCAACAAATCTCTTGTCACTCTCAATCAAAAGTTATATCCTCCTTCCTCTTCTAGGGTAATAGTTGGTAGCCTGATGCTATATGAAACCTATGTATCTATTAACTCTCGTATACGTCTTGCTAAGATACTGATAGCCTTTAATTCTTCTGAACTTACAGTTCAGAAAATTTCTTAGACAAAATTGTAGCAGGGGCTTATATCTCAATATGACATCAGCGTTTATCTCCTCTCTCTTTTGGGACACCATCATACTGATACTAAAGGAACAGGTAGATATAACCCCACAGCAACAAAGAGAATGAGAGTGGAATCATCTGTAATCAATAAATTTCATAAAAATTTTATAAGACAATAAAACAGACAGATGAGTCTGAAGACTGTTGGAGAAAGACAGAGAAGGCCATAACCAAGGATACTGATTAAGTGAATTGCAATCTATAAGAGAACAAATACAAAGGAGAACAGATTCAACACATAGGCTTGAAAAGAGAAGGGTTAATTGGAAGCCTATAGATGGAATAGTCAACACTCTTTCTCTCATCTACCCATGCAGAGCACTCTAAAGTGAGATATATGTATCCTTTTCCCTGGGGGTAGGGAAAGGAGTGTCCTCTGGATGTGTTGAATAAATTATCTGTGAAGAGGTAGGGCAGTCAGTGAAGGAATGAGCACCACGGAGCAAATCTCTCATCATTCTGCTATTTAGGAGTCCCAGTGCATAATCTCTGGTTTCCTATCATCTCTTCCATAATCGATTCCTTCCCCTTCAATAAGTCATATTCACATACACAGGGCTTATGGTCAGTTTTTTAATGCCATCGATGATGAGATTTGAGAAGAAGCTGAAATATGCACAATAAAGGTAACAGACAAAAGTGACTGAAGATTAAATAGAAGTAAAGGGGGAAAGAGTGAGAATAAGACAGAGAGAACAAAAGTACTTCTAATTGCTCTTCAAAGAGAAGATTGAGAAGATATTGCAACCATAAGCCAAAAAGAGGGTACCATGAAAAAAGTACAAAGACAAAAGAAGACTCTTAAAATCCAAAATCTCTCAAATTTTGAAAAATTAATAGACATATTATAATAGTAAATTAAGCAAGTCTCCCAAGTACAACAAAGACATTGAGATGGAAAATACTGTTATATCCTGTCTAAATAATATAAATTATCCTCATTTTCAATTTTTAGAATCAACTTGTAGGCAAAGTATGAAATGCTTTACTGTGATTACTGAACAGAATGTACACATTTTCAGCCTTACCAAGAATAGAATAGATGAAGGGAGGATGAATGTGGAAGAAGTGTAGGAACATGGATGCTGTTATCTTCATAGTAAGAAATCAATAGATACTGTCCATTATGATGGAACAAAAAATGATGACATAATATTGTTGAGTGGTGCAAAAATGACCTGTGAAGGAACTATGAGTACCTTTGGATAGAGGTGAGGATGAGAGACTATAAATCTTTATCTGCTGTTAGTAGACAGAATAGTGATAAAGTAAAAAAAATAAATTTAGGAACAGCAATATGAAAATTTTTATATGAAGAAATGGAAAAAAACACATGAATAGACAAAAGCAGAGATAATGATAAGTAGTTATCTCTGAGAAGTGGAAATGGAGTAAGGAAATTACCAGAAGGCAAGAATTACTGCTTTTCCTTCTATGTGTTTCTATACTATTTGCTCTTTTAAATCACGAGCATTAAATAAAATATATACTTTTATTTAATTTTAATGCAAATGTTAAGAAACCAAATAGCCTCCATAGGCCTCAATTTCAAACCATTTGAGAGGCTATCTCTGTCCTTTTGTATTTCTTTGGTGGCTGTTCAATAGCCTCAGCATTTTAACATCATGGGAGTCACCTTTCAGCCATTCCAAATCTCCTTAGCAACCATCTTCTACCTATTTCACAGAGTGATATATTTCCGAATTAAAAATAAAGTGGTAGAGAGAAATGAGAGGAAATAATCTCATTGTACCTGCAGAATCAGATATGTTCAGGAAGTATGTTAGTACTTCGCCTTTGAAAATATGCTTAGTTTGTTACAAATGAAGTAAATTCTTGATTACTTAGAATTCAGTGTTGTAGAACCCTTGTAAACTAACCAGAATTGTTGCTGTTGCTGCTGTTGTTGTTGTTTTCTTGCATTTTACCCCTAAGAAGAAAGGAAATATGCATGTACACATCTCACTTCACGTCCAATCTAGTGGAAATACTAAGTTCCTGAGCATACCAGTATCATTTCATTTCAATCTTCCTTGACTCACTGAGGTGTAAAAAGGTGACTCTGTAGAAATGAGGGACTTTTTTCTGCTTCTTTGTATCTTTTAATATTTTTCTGATTGTGTATAATATAGACATATTATCTTCAGCATATGAAAAGCAATAAAAGTTGTCAGGAAAAAAAGCCAATGAAAACTTGAGAGATCTCAATTACGAAAGGAAGAGGGATGCATTTTAGTTACATAGAATGCATTTATAAGACAAGAAAGGAAGTGCCTACATTTTGAATTTGACTCACATGGTTAGACAGCTTTCCAAAAGAAGTTCTAATCAAGGAGCCCAATATCAACCTCACTCTTTACTGAGCTTGGAAACTGCAAAACACTCTCTCGCTATAATTTATTTCTTCATTTTCATGCAGTTCCTTGTCGGAAAATTTCTTTCTTCCTGTATTGTAAGTATTGAGTTGGCTTCTTTACATATTACAAAAGTAATACATGTTCAATGCAGAAATACTGGAAAATATTGAAAAGTAAAAAGTGAAAATGACTCATTATTCTACTACCTGGAGACTACCATTATTAACAGTTTGGTGAATATCTTCCAAGTTCTTTTAATATGTATATAATTTTATACAAAAAAATGCATATATTGCACATGTAATTTGGTAGCCTGCTTAGCAAATTATCGTCAACACTCTAGATATATTTCTCCAATATATTTTTAAAGACATGAGATCTCACTCTGTCACCAAGGTTGGAATGCAGTGGCACAATCACAGGTCACTGCAGTCTCAAACTCCTAGACTCAAGGAATCATCCCATCTCAGCCTCCAAAGTAACTGGGAATATAAGTACATACCACAGAAGTCTGTTAACTTTTAAAATTTTTTGTGGAGGTAGTGTCTTGCTATTTTGCCCAGGCTGGTTCTAAAAATTTTTTTAATTTTTCACAAAATGTTCCATCTGGTGTCTGTTCTACACTTTTCTCAACCAATCCTTTATTGTTGGATGTTTCAGATGTTTCCAGTTTCTGACCATGATCATGAATACATTCATAAATGTATTCATACATACATCATTGTACACATCTCTGAGAATTTCTTCTGTATGAATCATTAAATAAGAAATTACAGGATCAAAGATGATGCATATTCTTAAATCTTTCTTAAAATATATTACTTACATTACACAATTAGACATAAAACACTCCTCAGCAAATGCAAAAGAATAGAAATCTACCAAACAAGCTCTCAGGCCACAGTGCAATAAAAATGGAAATCAAGACTAAAAAAGACTAAAAAAAAAAAAATCACTCAAAGCCATGTGCTTATATAGTTTTGAGGTAAATAATAAAATTAATGCAGAAACAAAAAAGTTCTTTGGAACTAATGAGAACAAGGATACAACAGACCAGACTCTTTGGGTCACAGCTAAGACAATGTTAAGGGGAAAATTTATAACAACAAATGCTTACACCAAAAAGTTAGAATGATCTCAAATTAGCAACCTAACCTCACAACTAAAAAAATAGGGAAGCAAGAGCAAACCAACCCTGAAACTAGCAGAAAACAGGAAATAATAAAAATCACAGCTGAACTGAAAAAGATTGAGACATGAAAAGTTATTCAAAAGATCAATGCATGGCTTTTTGAAAAAAATAATAAGATCAATAGGTCACTAGCTAGACTAATAAAGAAGAAAAGAAAGAAGATCGAGATAAACACAATTACAAATGACAAAGGAAATGTTACCACTAACCCCACAAAAATACAAATACCCATCAGAGACTACTACAAATACCTTTAAGCACACAAACTAGAAAACCTAGAAGAGATGGATAAATTCCTGGACACATGCACCCTCCCAAGACTGAACCAGGAAGAAACTGAATCCCTGAATAGACCAATAACACACTCCAACATTGAATCAGTAATGAAGAGTCTACCAACCAAAAAAAGCCCAAGACGAGATGGATTCATTGTCAAATTCTACCAGATGTACAAAGAAGAGCTGGTACTATTCCTACTGAAACTATTCCAAAAAATTGAGGAGGAGGGACTTCTCAGCTCATTCTATGAGGCCAGCATCATCTTGATACCAAAACCTGGCAGAGACACAATAAAAAACAAAACTTAAGGCCAATATCCTTGATGAACATTGTTGCAAAGCTCCTCAACAAAATATTTGCAAACGGAATCCAGTAGCACACCAAAAAGCTAAACCACCATGATCAAGTAGGCTTTATCCCTGGAATGCAAGGTTGGTTCAACATACACAAATCAATTAATGTGATTCATCACAGAAACAGAACTAAAGACAAAAATCACATGATTATTTCAATAGATGCAGAAAAGGCTTTCAGTAAAATTCAACACCTCTTATGTTAAAAGTTCTCAATAAACTAGGTATTGAAGAAACATATCTCAAAATAATAAGAGCCGTCTATGACAAACCCACAGTCAACATGGTACTGAATGGGCAGTAGCTGGAAGCATTCCCCCTCAAAAACTGGTACAAGGCAAAGAAGCTCTCTTGCACCACTCCTATTTAACATAGTAGTGGAAGTTCTGGGCAGATAAATCAAGCAAAAGAAAGAAATAAATGGCATCCAAATGGGAAGGGAGAATGTCAAATTATCCCTGCTTGCAGATGACATGATTCTATAACTAGACAACCCCATAGTGTTAGCCTAAAGCCTCCTTCCACTGATAAACAACTTCAGCAAAGTTTCAGAATACAAAATTACTGTACAAAAGTCACTAGCATTCCAATGCACCACCAACAGTCAAGCTGAGAGCCAAAATCAGAAAAGCTCCCCATTCATAACTGCCACAAAAAGAATAAAATACCTCGGAATACGGCTAACCACGGTGGTGAAAGGTCTCTACAATGAGAATTACAAAACAGTACTCGAAGAAATCAAAGATGATACAAACAAATGAAAAAAAAAAATTCCACGCTCATTGACAGAAAGAATCAATATCATTAAAATGGCCGTATTGACCAAAGCAATTTACAGATTCAAAGCTATTCCTGTAAAACTACCAATGACATTCTTTACAGAACTGGAAAAAACTATTTTAAAATTCATATGGAATAGCTAAGGCAATCCTAAGTAAAAAGAACAAAGCTGGAGGCATCATATTACTTGACCTCAAACTATATTACAGGGCTACAGTAACCAAAACAGCATGGTATGGTATAAAAACAGACACATAGATCAATGGAAAAAACAGAGAGCCCAGAAATAGGACTGCACACCTACAACCATCTGATCTTTGATAAAGGTGACAAAAACAAGCAATGGGGGAAGTACTCTCTATTCAATAAATGGTACTGAGATAATTGGCTAGCCATATGAAGAAGGAAGGAAGCTGGACCCCTTCCTTACATCATACAAAAATCAACTCAAGATGGATTAAAAACTTAAATGTGAAGCCCCAAATTATAAAACTCTGGAAGGCAACCTAGGCAATTCCCTTCTGGACATAGGAATTGGCAAAAATTTCATGACAAAGACATCAAAAGCAATCACAACAGAAACAAAAATTGACAAATGGGACCAAATTAAATTTAAGAACTTCTGCACAGAAAAGGAAACTATCAACAAAATAATAAACAAAGTGGGAGAAAGATTTGCAAAATATTCATCTGACAAAGGTCTAATATCCCACATCTATAAGGAACTTAAACGAATTTACAAGAAAAAAAAATCTCATTAAGAAGTGGGAAAAGGACATGAACAAACACTTTTTAAAAGAAGACACACGTGTCCATAAAATGTATGAAAAAAGCTCAACATCACTAATCATTAGAGAAATGTAATCAAAATCACAATGAGATATCATATCTCACCAGTCAGAAAGGCTATTATTAAAAAGTCAAAAAATAACAAATGCTTGACAAGGTTGCAGAGAAAAGGGAACACTTATACACTGTTGGTGGGAGTGTAAGTTTCAACCATGTGGAAAGAAGTGTGGTGATTCCTCAAAGAGCTAAAAAAAAGAAATACCATTTGACCTAGCAATCCCATCAGTGGGTATATACCCTAAGGAATAAATATCATTCTACCATAAAGACACGTGCACACACATGTTCATTGCAGCTCTATTCACTATAGCAAAGACATGGAATCAACCTAAATACTCATCGGTGGAAGACAGGATGTAAAAAATGTGCTACCTATACACCATGGAATACTATGCAGCCATAAAAAAAAGAATAAGATTATGTCCTTTTCCAGAACATGGATGGAGCTGGAGGCCATCGCCCTTAGCAAACTAATGCAGGAACAGAAAATCAAATACTGCATATTCTCCCACTCATAAATGGGAGCTAAATGATGAGAATACATGGACACAAAGAGGGGAACAACAGATACTGGGGCCTACTTGAGGGTGGAAGGTGAGAGGAGGGAGAGGATCAGAAAAAAATAATTATGGAGTACTAGGCTTAGTACCTGGATGACAAAATAATCTGTACAACAATCCACCACGACATGAGTTTACCTATGTAATAAACCTGTTCATGTACCCCGAACCTAAAATAAAAGTTAAAAAAAAAAAAAAAAAAGAAAATCTGTGAGGATAAGATTAAGTACAGAAATAGAGGAATTGGTATCGAAGAAGTGGAGTAATATTTTGTCTTCTGAAATGAAAAGCAAAAAGATTAAACATTGCTATTGGGCTATACTCAGATTTGTAGAGACAGGAAGTTGATGAGTTTTTTAATCAATAATCAACGAAAATTTTCATTAAAATGTAAAGTAAAGTTTTTGTTGGAAGAAAATAAAAGATTTGCTCTTGTAGCATTTTGAGATCCATAGAATAAAAGACTGGGAGTAAGTATATCAAAATATTTGCACTGGACTTTGAGTAATGAGATTACGAGAGATTTTGTTGTTTAGCCTTTGCAGAATTTCCCAGACCGTCTTCAATAATCACATATTATTTCTTTACTTAAATTTGTCAACATTTAAAATTAAAAATATCAGCATTGTATGTATACATTGTATGTATACAATGCCAGCCAGTCTATATCCACATTTAACTTCCCCTTTTGTCTTAATCTAACCTGCCAATGAATCTTTGATTACATTCCATTCTGCCTCAACCCAACTCAGTCTCTGTCCAGCCATTGCTAATTGGACCAGCAAACAGCTGTTTACCCAGGGGAACCAATTCATAGCCTTAGCTCAGCCAATCCAGTTCTCTAGAATGAGATATAGAGACTGCCATTCATACTTGGTAGGTTCTGGAGCTAAAAAGTCATGTATGTGGAGCAGCATTACCTAGAAAAAGAGGAAGCCAGTCTGCAGGGAGAAATGGAGGGGTGTTTCTGGAAAAGCAGAAACGCAGGACCATGTGGCTTCAGAAAGACACAGAGACAAATACTACAATTCCCAATTTCTGGTTCCCAGGCCTGTCCCCATGAGCCCTGGGGATAATTTCTTTCCAGACATACATAGTGTTTATGAGACAGCCAGTTGTATACTTACTTTCACCTCCCAAAATTTCATGTATATATATACACACACACACATATATATACATACATTATATATGCTTGAGTTTTTGTTCTTTGGGACCACAAACTGCCCACTTGAACAACATGTGACCATGGACTTCATAAGAAGTTTGGTGTAATACTGACATTCTAAACCCAAAGGTGCAAACCTCCATCATTTTCTGCTGGGCCATATCATGTTTTTATGAATCTGGACAAACATTAACGTATGAGGAGATTTTACATAAGATCTGGATCTTCATCTTTTTTGAAAGTATTTCCCAGATGGAGCATCATTGAGTCCACATTTCTGCATGGCCTAAATCGGGCTCTTTTTGAGCAGTTGCTGACCCTTTGGGGTATAACCTGCCATCTGCAGTTCACATCCTGTACCACTCAGGTGGGACTTGCTTAGTTATTTTCTCTGCCCAGCTGTGTTCCTTTCCTTTACCTTTTAGGCCTCCATAGGAGTTAAGTTCCCCACGCTCTCTTCCAAAAGATCTGCTCTGAATTTTTTCCCTCTCCTTTGCATGCTTCTAAAGGTCAGATTCCTAGGTTCTTCATAAGAGATTACAGGCAATCTTGCTCCATCCCCTGCATTTTCGCCAGAGCATCATTTTTTTAACTGAGTTAATTGCTTGTCATTAAAGGGTGATGTTGGTGCACCTGAGGAACAAGGCATTTCATCTGCCTCAGCAGTATATCCGTGGCAAAAGATAAAAGCCAGAAAAATCAAACACTTCCTCATTTCTCCAGAAAACTTTTCTTTTACTAAATTAAAAATACCTCCTTTGGAATATCTTTTATTTTTTCTGCACAGTGAATCTTTGTCACCACATTATTATCCCAAATCCCAAACACAAGCCATGAGATTGGAGGTTCTGATGAAGGATCTGATCTGAACATTAAAATTACTAAACCTCAATTACGAAATTGCATGGCTTAAAGAACTAACGAGATATGCATTTTTTTTTACCCTGAGAACCTGTTTTGAAGAAGCAAACAATGTATCATGATTTTCCCTGCATCAAATGGGAGCAGTGCATGCTGGCCTTGAGTATTAGCTGGCCCGAAGCCTTCTTCATGCTTTAACATCCTTGGAATAAACCAAGGGCAATATGGATTAATGAGGGGAACTCACAGGAGATCTTAATCTCCAAAGTCTTGATAATCTGAAGTCTTGGCATTCATTAAAACACAGAGGAAAATTTTTTGGTAAGAAAGGATACTTTTTGAAAACTATGTGTAAAGAAACAGATTATTTCTTTTATTCAAGTTTTTGAAAGCTTTTGATTTGAACCATTAACATCTTTATAAGGAG
This sequence comes from Rhinopithecus bieti, assembly GCF_001698545.2. NCBI lineage: Eukaryota > Metazoa > Chordata > Mammalia > Primates > Cercopithecidae > Rhinopithecus > Rhinopithecus bieti. The sequence continues at coordinate 1,224,397 of NW_016816905.1, forward strand.
CCCAATCCTTGGCCAACTAGCACATTTAGGAGGATAGTCTTTGCTCGTAATATCTGAGTGAACTTCAGCTTACCAATTGAGAGCAGGAGATCAAACTCAGAATTGAACAAAGTTTAGGCTAGTGAAGAATGTCCCACCTTCTGCTGTTGCGGTGGCTCACGCCTGTAATCCCATCACTTTGGGAGGCCGAGGTGGGCGGATCACAAGGTCAGGAGATCAAGACCATCCTGGCTGACACGGTGAAACTCCATCTCTACTAAAAATGCAAAAAAATAATAATAATAATTAGCCGGGCATGGTGGCACATGCCTGTGGTCCCAGCTACTCGGGAGGCTGAGGCAGGAGAATTGCTTGAACCTGGGAGGCAGATGTTGCAGTGAGCTGAGATCGCGCCACTGCACTCGAGCCTGGGCAACAGAGTGACACTCAATCTCAAAAAAAAAAAAAGAAAAGAAAAAAGAATGTCCCATCTTCTATCTATAAAGCCACACCTCTATGAGGTAGGAGGAAAAGGTGTCCACTATGCCACTGCCTTCCATTAGTCAAGGTAACATATTTCTTGGCAGAAACATTCATAGTTGTGGATTTCAAACACAGTCAAAGTAGAGGTTCAGCCTAGGCTTACCTGTAGTCAATATTACCCATCCTGTAATCAGGTTATTTTAATATTTTGTTAACAATAAAAAATAACATGGATTGTGTATATTTATCCAATTCACCATTTTGAGTCTCAAGTGGACACAAGGAAAGATTGGTGAACTGATCCAGCAAAGTACAGTCATCCTCAACAAGAATATTAGATGTTAACATACCTGACTTGAAGCTATAATTAAATGTACATCTGAAGCCACTGCAGAAGAATCTGCAGGGAATCAGACCCTTTCATTCTTTACTGACACCTTAACATTCTACACTGAATATGGAATATCGCTGCTTGTATTCATCACTATCGAGATTTGCACAGAGCTTTAAATTATAACTTCATTTGCATAACCATAGGCTTGTTGCTAGGTATTTGTCTCATTTTTAGTAAAGTGAGAAATTAGGGACTCCAGCAGATAAAGAAGAAATAACCAAGAGCCCCCTAGGATATAGCCCTGTGATTTCTGCCAGGTGACAACTCTAGAAACCCAAGAATACTGGCTATAGCTTAGGTCTCCACTGAAGTTCAAACCCCAGAATTCCAGCTTCACCCCACAAAGAAAGACCTTTCCATTTTTAGGGAAGGAACATTTATAATGAAACGTGAAGTATGTTTTATTAGCAATAAAGACCTCAGTGATAACTAGTTGATTAAGCCAGTTTCTGATTTGCTGCTTTGCTGGAAAACAATGCTAACTAACAAAATAGAAAAAAGATATTTAAAAAATATATACGTACCACTGTTTCTTCCCTGGGCATACTCCTTCCTTCATGAAACATTAGATACCAGGGGAGACTAAATCATAAAATGCCATAATCTCTCACTTAACAGAAACAGAGAATAGTAAGTTATAGGTAAATGAATTTTCAAAATAACTGAAATTTACTGCATTAAGCATCAACTTCTCAAAAATACATCAAATAGAGAAATAAATTTTGAATTACATATAATACAAAACTATAAATTACAACTTTATAAGGTTAATATATGTTTACTGCATTAAGCATCAACTTCTTAAAAATACATCAAATAGAGAAATAAATTTTAAATTACATATAATACAAAAATATAAATTACAACTTTATAAGGTTAATACATGTTATATAATTATATGCATACAAATTACAAATACACGACTTATTTTTTGCCATTTAAAGCAGAAGGTATTGACCGTGGCTGCTTCTTGATAACACAGGCTCCCTCATCAGGAACATGTATCTCTGTGGCACTCTCAGTATCCTAATATTTTCATGCATTCATTTTGATTTGGCTTTTTATAGTTCTTTACTTTCCTTTTTATTTTCAGCTGTTGAGCATCATTTCAGTCTGATGGTTCTAAGACTCTTTCTCGGCCACCCCAAATGCTCTTGTTCTGAATCCTTAGTTTTGAATCCTGTTCTGAATCCTTAATTCTATCTAATCTGCTATGTACAAGTAGAGTAAATGTTAGGAAGTATGTGAGTGTGTGTGTGTGTGTGAGAGAGACAGGATTGTAAATCAGCCTTTAAGGACTCTTTCAAGAGTAAATGCAGGAGTTTTAGTGACTGGGCATGATAGCTACACTTTTGATGGCTCAGAGTTCCCTTTCTTTCCCCTGGCTCTTAGTTAAGCTCCCAATAGCCGATGTGGCTGATGAAGTGGCATTCTGATAAATGAGGTATCAATGGGCCATAATAGTATATAAATTCTTTTCATCTGAAGCTTTAAGTACACAACTCAACTTTCAAGACCAACTCATTTCCATCCCTACATTGTGCAACCTTGATGTGCAATGTAAATAAAATATTATTGAGCATAAACATCATTTAACACATAAAGAGCAAAGTATTAATTTTGGGATCATAAATGTTTGGAAAGAGAAATAAAAGGCAGCATATTAGCAAACACTCTTCTGATGAATCCTCAAAGAATTGTACCAGTGGCATGCTTCAGAGTCCCAGGTGGAGCTTGCTGGCTTGTTCATGCGTGTCTCTGGGCCCCAGCTAGAGACTGCTCCTGAAGGTCAGGGAGAAGCAGTGCCTCCCTGAGTTTTTTAATTTTCACAGTTAATTCTGACTGTTATAAACCACAAGAAATGAACCCTCCACATTCTTGCCCCCAGGTACTCCTTGTCTCTCTGCATGCTATTATTTTTCTCCTTTCTCTCCTCTTCATCTCCAACTCTGTTGTCCATTTCATCCCCTTTCTATTATATTTCTTGTTCCTTCTGCCCTTGCAGATAGCAGAAGCTCCCATGCTCTCTTCAAGAACTGTGAGATCTGGTTTACTAAGGCGCTGATCCATGTTCTAAACTTTCTTTGCTCAAAATTAATATATTCCAACATTCCTTGCCTTCCCCACTCACATTGCTCTTTAGTAATTATTTCCTCCTGCTTTTTGTTACAATGAATGATTTTTTTCCTGTCAATATCCCAGCTACATTAAAATTCGTTGAGAACAAGCATTATTTCTTACTCACATTGATATCTTCCATCACACCTACTAAACAGTAGTCATTAGATCTATATACATATACATGTAAATATAAACATATATATTTAATTAAATTGATGCTATTAATATACAGTAATAAAATTATATTAATATACTACATTCATGTGTTGTTTCCAAAGCACTTCAATATTCATTATCTTAATTTAAGTATATAGCAAGCCAATGGTTTTAATGGAACCAAGATGGTCATTTATTATTTTGCTTGCCCAGCATTCATTTACTTTTCTTCTGACACCAATACTCTGATTTTCTCTGAAAAATAGTCTCTACCCTACTTTTACTCCAAGTTTTAGATGTGGCACTAACTCCTGCCCTGAATCTAGAAACAATCAAGTGATGGATGTCTGACCTATCAGAGCACTGTATTCCCTGGACTGTAGTGATTGTTTCAGGGATGAACATCAGGTCCAAAAAAGAAACAAAGTGATTAAATTCTGGGACTTTTGTAATATTGTCAGTAACACACAATAGCTCATTTCTGATGGTGTTACTGTGATTTTTAGAATGTAAGCCAACTTGACAATGTAAGGGAAGAACCAACAGGGAGAACAGCAGAACTGAGGGAAGGAGAAAATACAATTGACTCTTGATAACATCATTTGAACCCCATGATCCAGCCATACCTAAAGCCTACATAGAACATTCATTGTTCTATGAAAACCAATACATTTCCTTTCACCATGAAGCCTTTTGAACAGGTTTTCTCCACTTAGAAAAGGAGTCCTGACTAATCCAAAGACTAATATCCCTAAAGATTAAAATGGTGCCAAGATCCATCTAAAATCATGTGATTAGTCCTCTCAGGATCAGAATCAGTTCTTAACTAGTGTTTTTTCTGATACCTTTCTCTCACTCATGGACTTTAAACTGCAAAAGGTTTTCAGGAACATGCTAGATTTTTCCTCTCCTCCAATGCACCCCATACTGTAACTTCTCTTTGACATAGTGTTATAAAATACCAATGTCCCTTGGCAACATTCAAGGAGAGTCAGAAAACAACTTTCAAAATCGGTTAGTCAGTGGAGTTTTTAAAAAGTCAATTTCTTTGTATATAACCAGACGTGAGACTGCTAGATTGTATGGTAGTTCTTTATCTGCATTCCCATGTTTATTGCAGGAATATTTATGATGGCCAAGAAACGGACTCAACCTATGTGTCCATCAACAGATGAATAAAGAAAATGTGTCATATATACACAATGAAATATTGTTCAGCCATAAAAAAGAATGCAATCCTGTAATTCACAGCAACATGGGGGAGCCTGGGAACATTATGTTAAGTGAAATAAGCCAGACACAGAAAGATAAATACCATATGTTCTCACTCATATGTGAAAGCTAAAAAAGTTGATCTCATAGAAGTAGAGAATAAAATAGTGATTACTAGAGGCTGAGAAGGGTAGGCGGAAGTGAGCATAGGAAAGTGTTGGTTAACGGATACACAATTACAGCTAGATAGGGGGAAGGAGTGCTAGGGTTCTATGGCACTACAGGGTGACTATAGTTAACAATAACTTAAGTGTATGTTTTCACATAGCTAGAAGAGAGGGTTTTGAATATTTCCAACACAAAGAAATGACAAATGTTTGAGACAATGGTGATGCTAATGATCTTGATCTGATCATTACACATTGTATACATGTATTGAAATACCACACTGTACCCCATAAATATAAACAATTATTACGTGTCAATTAAAAATAAATTTTAGGCCAGATGAAGCAACTCATGCCTATAATCCCAGGACTTTGGGAGGCCAAGGCAGGAGGATTGCTTGAGGCCAGGAGTTCAAGACCAGCCTGGGCAACTTAGTGAGATTGACTCCCCGCCCAACTCTACAAAAAATAAAAAATAAAATAGCAATTTTTTTAAAAGTCCACTGTTACCACAAATTTATTTTACACAGTTAAAATGAGTCTACCAAATACTGACAGCTTTCACAATTTACTTATCCATAGTATGGGTGAATATAATCAGCCATGTTTCTTTCTATAGTTTCCTCCTGATCCCACATGTTAACACATGATTTGGTCTTTCCCTCCAGATCCAAGTAAGTCACTGCACCATGTGACAAGAATAGAAATATTCAAGCAGAGTAGATTTTTTTAAATGTCATAAACTGGGACAAAGAAATGAAACTGATCAAACCCTGCCTACGTGGTATTACTAAATAATTCAACAGCATATGGTTCTGGCAATTCAGGCAGCTTACAGTAGTTAGAGTTTAAGATCTCTGCCCCAGGCAGAAAGAGGCTTGCTTCAGCTGTTTCAACAATGCCTACCTGATATCAGCCCAAAATATTGGTCACTGTGTACTCACCTGTCTTCTTTCATAAAACAGAACCCACTGAAACAGGGAGAAAGGAAAACAAACCTGGAGGTTCATGTGACAATGTTGGCTGCCATAGCTGATAGGAATAGGATCTGTCCTTCCACTGGCAAAAGGTCAAGGTCAGGCTTGTCAGTTTTTATGCACCTGTGAAGTTGAAGAGGTAATCAATCTCGGGGGATTACTTTTGTTTGCTGTTTGCCCATAGTACACACACACACACACACACAGATACACACACACACACAGATACACACACACACACACACACACACACACACACACACACACACACACACACACACAGATACACACACACACACACACACAGATACACACACAGGAAATCCTCATTATTGGTGGATTTACAGATTCTGTATTTGCAAATTTGCCGACTTGATGAAATTTGTCACTCCGAAATCAATACCTGTGATGTTTTCATAGACATACGCAGAATGACAAAAAATTGTAGTTGCCTATGCAGTCCCAACCGAGGTGAACAAGGCCGCAATACTTTGCCTTCTTGTTTCAGCTCTCGTACTGCTACCAAGCGCCCTTTCCACAGTCTACTCAGTGCCATGGTTTTCTCATTTTTTGTGCTTTTTGGTGGTGATTTCACTGTTTAAAATGGCCCCCAACTGTAGTGCTGAAGTGCTGTCTACTGTTCCTGAGTGCAAGAAGGCTGTGATGTTCCTGACACAGAAAACGTGTGTGTTAGATAAACTTCCTTTAAACATGAGTTATAGTGCTGTTGGCTATGAGTTCAAAGCAAACAAATCAAAAGATATATTAAATAAATAATCACATAAAACAAAGTTATGTATTGAGCAGTTGATAAGAATGAATATTGTGAGCCCACAGGGAATCTAACTATATACCTTTCCTCGAAGTAATGGTTCAGTATTTGATACTGAGTATTCACAGCGACCATACAGAATGTAACTACTTTGAATAAAGAGACTTGACTGTACAAACATGTATAATACGTATATGTGAATGTACACATTATTTCTTTTCTTATATATTTATTTACTTGACAGATAAAAATGGTTTATCATTGGCTGCACACAGTGGCTCATGTTCATAATCCCAGCACTTTTGAAGGCCAAGGCAGGAGGATCCCTTGAGGCCAGTAGTTAGAGACCAACCTGGACAACAGAGTGAGACACTCTCTCTACTGAAGAAAAAATTAGCCGGGCATGGTGGTGTGTGTTTGTAGTCCCAGCTACTCGGAAGGCTGAGGTGGGAGGATCACTTGAGCCCAGGAGGTCAAGGCTTCAGTGAGCCATGATCATGTCACTGCACTCCAGCTTGGGTGGCAGAGCAAGAGCCTGTCTCATAAAGTAAAAAAGAGATTTTGAAAAATTGTATATAATTATCATGTAAAACATGTTGTTTTGAAATGTGCATACATTGTGGAATGGCTAAATTGAGCTAATTAACATATGCATTACCTCACCTATTATTTTATATGGTGAAAACACTTAAAATCTACCTTCAAGATTACAGTAAATTGTTATTAACTGTAGTCACCATATATATATAGATCTTTAATTGGCATCGTGTACAGGCAGACTTTAATTCAAATTGCCATTTCTTAGGAGAAAAGCTACACTGTCCTTTCTGTATTTAACATGACATTCCAAAAATAGAGCTGTGGTCAGAAAACTCAGGGTCTACTACATCCAGTGCCAGCAGATAACAGGTTATAAAATACTTAGTGTGCGACAATCTTGACGAGGTATGAAAAATGAAAGATCTGACTTTGAGCCAGTCAGTCACTGCTTCTGTTATTTGTCCCAGTAACAATATTCACTGGGGAACCATGGAAACTGTTTACCTGAGAAATAACAAGAAGGTACAAGTACTACCATGCTCCCTTTCTCTGGACCTGATCCTAACCTCTGAATCTCCTTCACCACATGTGGCAATTACGGTGGGATCTTTTTGCCTGCTCCTTACCTCCCATGTTTAAGTAAGGCATTGATTTTTCTATCAAAATCTAAGAGATTATAGTCATATTGACCAGAGTTTTATTGTCAGCATCGTAACCACAAACCCATATGGCACACCTGCTAGGGAAAGTGTGGTGCAAGGCAGTTTGAGGCAACACAGAAAAGCTCAACATAGAGTTAGTATTAAAATCATACAATGATCACAGGAAAAAAGCTGAGATAAAATTCCAATGTTAAACTTTTGAGGACCTTAATTAATTTAATGTTTATGTGAGCTAATTCAGAGTTCCCATTAAAATAATGGAAAGAGTAGTAGTAGGTCCAATGTCATGACTCAGGCAGAAAGTAGAGTCATGCACCGATTAGCAATGTTTTGGTTAATGACAGACTGTGTATTCAATGTGGGTTCCATAAGATTACAATGGAGCTCAAATATTCATATTGTCTAGCGATATCATAGTCATCCTCACATCATCATAGAGCAACAAATTACTCATGCGTTTGTGGTGTTGCTGGTGTGAATAAAACTGCAATGCCAGTCCTATACAAGTCTACATACATACAATTATTTTTTATTTTATTCTACTTGAAGTTCTGGGATACAAGTGCAGCAAAACGTGTAGGTTTGTTACATAGGTATACGTGTGCCATGGTGGTTTTCTGCACCTATGAACTCATCATCTAGGTTTTAAGCCTAGACGTAGGTTTTAGTGCTCTCCCTCCCCTTGACTCCCACCCCTCAAAAGGCCCTGGTGTGTGATGTTCCCCTCCCTGTGTCCATGTGTTGTCATTGTTCAACTCCCACTTATGATTGAGAACAGGCAGTGTTCAGTTTTCTGTTCCTGTGTTAGTTTAGCACATACGATTATGTATAGTGCATAATAATTGATCATGATAACAAACAACTATATTACTGGTTTATGTATTTGCTATACTTTTTAATCATTATCTTAGAGTGTACTCCTTCTACTTAAAAAAAAATGTTAACTGTAAACCAGCCTCAGTCAGGTCCTCGAGGAGATATTCCAGAAGAAGGCATTGTTATCATAGGAGATGACAACTCCATGCGCGTTATTGTCCCTGAAGACCTTCCAGTGGGACAAGATGTGGAGGTGGAAGACAGCGATATGGATAATCCTGACCTGGGTAGCCCTAGGCCTACATGTGAATTTGTGTCTTAGTTTTAACAAAACATTTAAAAGTTAAAACATAAATAAATAATTTTAAAATAGAGAAAAGCTCATAGCATGAGGACGTAAAGAAAATATTTTCTGCAGCTGTACAGTGTGTTTGTGGGGTTTTTGTTTTGTTTTGTTTTGTTTTGTTTTGAGATGGAGTCTTGCTCTGTCACCAGTTTGGAGTGCAGTGGCGCGATCTCGGCTCACTGCAATCTCCCAGGTTCAAGCAATTCTCCTGCCTCAGCATCCTGAGTAGCTGGGACTACAGGTGTGCACCACCACGCCCAGCTAATTTTTGTATTTTTAGTACAGACAGGGTTTCACCATGTTGGCCAGGATGGAATCAATCTCTTGACCTCATGATCCGCCTACCTCAGGCTCCCAAAGTGCTGAGATTACAGGTCAAAAAGTTTAACAAAATTTAAAAGCTTATAAGTAAAAAAAGTTATAGTAACTAAGATTAACTTATGATTGAAGAAAGAAAAGATTTTATAAATTTAGTGTAGACTAAGTATCCAGTGGTTAGAAAGCCTATAGTAGTGAACAGTAATGCCCTAAGCCTTCATTTTCACTCACTAGTCACTCACTGACCCAGAGCAACTCCCAGTCCTGCAAACTCCATTATAGGTATGTATCTTGTGTAGGGGTACCCTTTTTTTATTAATCTTTTATATCATATTTTTACCATACCTTTTCTTTGTTTAGATGTGTTCAGATACACAAATATTTACCACTGTGTTACAATTATCTGCAATATTCAGTACAGTAACATGCTGTATGGTGTTATAGTCTAGGATCAATAGGCTACACTATATAGCCTAGGTGAGTAGTAGACTACACCTCCCTAGGTTTGTGTAAGTACTCTCTATGATGTCCACACAATGGTGAAATTGCCTCAGGATGCATTTACCTGAATGTAATCTCATCATTAAGTGATGCATGACTATATTAGCATGTAAGCCTTGTGAGACAGAGTGTACTATTTTATTTTTTATTTGTTTACTTTTCTTTCAGTGGTAATTATGTGGAATGCTAAGAACGGGAGCTCAATACATTGTTGTCGAATTAAATGGAAGGTACTTGATATTTGGTGGTATCATCCTAACTGGCCTTAGACAAACTTTGACAGTTATAAATCAATTTTTTTTTCTTTTTTTTTGAGACAGAGTCTCACTCCATTTCCCAGGCTGGAGTGCAGTGGCGCAATCTCGGCTCACTGCAACCTCTGCCTCCCAGATTCAAGCTGTTCTCCTGTCTCAGCTTCCTGAGTAGCTGGGTTTACAGGCCCCCGTTGCCATGCCCAGCTAATTTTTTTGTATTTTAGTAGAGTCGGGGTTTCACCATGTTCCCCAGGCTGGTCTCAAACTCCTGAGCTCAGGCAATCCACCTGCCTCGACCTCCCAAAGTGCTAGAATTACAGGCATGAGCCACCACACCCAGCCTTAAATCTAATTTTTTAACCTGTATTCCATACTACTTTTTTCCAAATTGCTTGAAATGCTAAAGAAAAACAAAAATACTGAACAAGTGTCCCCTGAACGTGATATGAATACGGTAGAAGGAATGAACACAGATAGATAAGGAAGGAGAGAGAGATAGGATGTTGGTAAAGGGAGGTAAGTTGGAAGACAAGCACCAAAGCTTTATTAGGCTCTAGTAATGTTGCAGCTAGTTTAGAATATACCAGTCAGAACATCCAGCTAAACATTATGGATTGAACAAGTGCATTTCCTTTCATTTTTCTCCCCAAATCTATTACAAGGAATTATAGACACACGAACCTAGCAGTTCACAAGTTTTTTATACTTGCTCATAAACTTTAAAACCTCTTTTTAGTTCCTCATTCCTTATCAGTAAGAGAAAATTAGAATTACCAAGTGAGTAAGAAAATTCTCTAACATAAAAGAGGGTGGAAAATACATTAAAATGACCGTCAAAGATGAAAAGATACAAAAACATTATCATAAGAAAACTTAGAAAATTATCATTATAGCATTAGAGATAAGAGTAGATATTGCAAATGAAAGAAAGGAAAGACCACAGGAAAAAAAACAGAAGGCAGAAAATTATCAAATTAATAATTTATACCAAATTCCTAGAATGGAAAGACAAAAGTTTCCAGATTTATTGGACTAACTTAGTTCCCAGTATAATGAAAAAGACCGATTGAAGACCCATCACCAGTATACAAGCAACAAAAACTGCTAGAATGAAAAACTGTCATATAGAAGGAATCAGGAGACAAATTGGTATTAGACATCTTAATGCCAACACTAGAAGCTAAAACCCAAAGACACAATGTCTTCGAAATTCAGAGAGAGGAGTGATTTCCAACATTTTGTACTGCTATAGTTTGGATATGGTGTGTTTTCCTCCACTACGTCTCATGTTGAAATTTGATCCCCAAAGTTGGAGATGGGGCCTAATGGGAGGTGTGTGGGGTCATGCGGGAGGATACCTCATGAATGTCCTGGTGCCACTCTTGCTGTAATGGGTGCGTTCTCACCCTATTAGTACCCAGGAGAGCTGCTTGTTAAAAAGAGCCCGGCATGTCCTCCATCCTTTTGCTTCCATTCTTGTCATGTGATCTCTGCACACACCAACCATGAGTGGAAGCAGCCTGAGTGCCTCACTAGAAGCAGATGCTGGCACTGAACTTCTGTACAGTCTGCAGAACCATGAGCCAAATTAACTTCTTTTCTTTATAAATTACTCGGCCTCAGGTATGCCTTTATAGCAACACAAATGGACTAAAACATTGCCATGGTTTTGCTGTGTCCCCACCCAAATCTCATCTTGAATTGCAGCTTCCATAATTCCCATGTGTCATGGGGGAGACCTGGTAATTGAATCACGGAAGTAGGTTTGTCTCATGCTGTTCTTGTGATAGCGAATACATCTCATGAGATCTGATGGTTTTATAAAGCAGGGTTCCTTACACAAGCTCTCTCTTGCCTGCTAGTTTGTAACATGTGCCTTTTGCCTTCCTCCATGATTGTGAGGCCTCCCCAGCCATGTGAAACTGTGAGTTAATTAAATCCCTTTTCTTTATAAATTACCCAGTCTTGGATTCATCTTTATTAGCAGCATGAAGACAGAGTAATACAGACATATATCTAGCCAAGTTATCAATAAGTGTGGAGATAAAGACTTTTTAAACTTGAGAGACCTCAAAACCTTTATCATCTCTGCCCCGATACTCTAAAAGATTCAGGATAATGTGTTCTCCACCAAAAGGAATATATAAACCAAAAAAGAGAAAGATATAGAAACAAGGAAACTCAAGATCCCACATAAAAGAGAGGCAAAGCAAGTCCTAGGATGGTAATGAAGTCCCAGGGTGACCCCTGTGCCCAGCCTCAGAAAGCACGAATCCAGACTGGAGCATGAGCAAAGAAGGCTCCCCAGAAGTTCCCTCTCCAAAAAAATAAATTAAAACAGATATATCACCTCATATGTTCCAATGTATTCAGAGTTATTTAAATATGACAGGGACTGGAATACATTTTTTCATCCATAAAATTAAGGATTGGACTAGCAGATCTCTAAGTCTTTTTCACCTCAAACAACCTATGATCTATAACCCGTGACCCTACATTCTTGCAAGATAAAAATTCATATTTTAGAGCCAAGGTCAAAGATGTATGGTTCATGCACTTACCCGGGAAAAGAGTCAAACAATAATATTAAGAAACACGTTTTATTTATATCAGGATTTTAAAAGTGAGCTATTTAGCCATATAAACTCTGCTTCCTCCAGTCATACCACAGCCCATTTCCCCACCTTCTTTCATGCAGATTCCTTTTCAAGCAGTTGTATCATGTGTACTAATCAGGGTTCCCAGAAAGAGCGCTGTAAATAGGCGACAAGAAATACCTTTGCTAATATTGGCATCTCCCACGGACAGACACACTGGTCTGCAGACTAAAAGAATTTAAGGATTAAGAAGCCACTTAAGTGTAAGACTCTCATTAGCCAATTTATCCTTGCATTTGCTAATGACCAAAAATAAAACTTTAAATATGTGTGAAGGGTTCTAAGTAACTGGAAATACAAGTCTGTTTCCTTAGAAATCATTTTTTTCTCTTCAGCCTCCATACAATCCCAGGTATGAAGATTGGTTCACACATTTCATATCTAGTAGAAATGAATGCCTGGCCTTAGCAGTAAGTATACAAACAGACAAGAAAACTCTTCTTTCTTTTCACTTTCCACTCATTTCTAACTTTACTTCCACTCTAGTTATTGTCCTTAGCGTACCTTTCCTGTGGTGCCCCTGGCCTGATCCTACTTGTCACACTTTCTCTAACCTCCCCACTATCTTTAGTCTGTCTTTGTCCTCAGATCCCCTCTCCTTCCGGGATGATCTCCAACCCTGATGCTCCTTATGCCAAAACACTGGGGAAGCACCATCAAAAAGTCTTAGTGACAAGGACATTGGTCAAGGGCAACCTGTTCAGATGCTTCAGGAAATCAGGACAAAAACCAAGTTAATTCTGGGGTTCCATTCATACTTCAATACTGTCACCAAGAAAACACAATGCAAATTGCACGTAATCTGAAGAATCAGGAAACCCAGGAATGCCCAGGGCACTCAAAAGGTAAATGACCACATATGCCTTGGGTTTAGGGAGGTATTGATCTGAAGACATATTTGCAAGATGGCACGTCTACGTTAAAGCTGTAAATTCTTAAATCTGTCTAAACTGGGATTCTTAATGTCAAGGGGAGGCAACTTCTGCTTTGAGTGTTTGCAGTAGATTAAGTTACAACACAACAGCCTGAAAGTGTTCATGCAGACAGGAGAAGGAACAACTCATTACACTGGAAGAACCTAATCCTTCTAGATAAGTATATCTTTGTATACAAAACTTACATTTAAGAAAACAAAAAGTTAAAGTCCATGAGAGGAACTGCAGATTCACCTGCTTATGGGTAATTTGTCAGAAGGTAACAGAAATGACTGGCTACGGGCACGTGTTATGGATGGGAATGGGGGAACCATAGGATATCAGAGGGGAAAGATCCTATATAACAGCAGTTGCTGCTTAGCTCCAGCCATTTGCTGTCATGCGATAATATAAGCTAGTATCAACCTCTGTTTCACTCTTTAATTGTAAAATTTCCCAGATTTTAAAATGCTACAAAGGAAAAAACAATCTGTAAACTTACACCAATCTAACCTATTACATTATAGAGAGTCATGCAAATTTTCATCTTTCCCAGCCAAATGACTCAACAAATGAGCACCATCAGTAAGGTTTAGATAACCCTCTTGGCAACATTTTCAAATTTCAAATACTTCAAATGTAACCTCTGGCTCTTTACATATGCCCTTCTTTCTCATCGACGTCAGTAGGAGTTAAGAATTTATCAGATCAACTATATCAAGATTTTCAAATGCCAGATCTTCTTTTCATCTACACTATAGCAAACACATTTATTTCATAATCCTTTGAAATATGGGATTTCAGCCTAAACAAAGAACACTGAATTGTTTCTATTTAAGACAATATTTGTATTAATCGGAGGCCAAAAGAGACTTATGTGAGTTGACAAAAGATCAGTTCTCTGTGAGTTGCATTAAAAACGTTCAACATCAAATTAGGTAAAAGTGTCAGGAAGTGTTCTTAAAGCTTGGCTGCTCAGGAAGGATTTAGGGATGTGAGTGTTCAGCTGAGCATTAGGACATTATTGGTGTTTTTCCCCAGCAAGTGTTTGGCAGATACTGTTTCCTCAGGATACGACTGTCCAATTCCTTCTTTAAAATTAAACTATATTTTTATTAGGGCACATGGATTAGAGAAGATCCATGTGTCTAATAAAAAGAGAAATTGCCTGGCAAAAGATAAAATTCAAACACTAAGCAACATCTTAAATTGAATTGCCTTGAAATAACCTCACAACAAGGTTATAAAAGTTTAAAACATTTTGAGGGTCAAAAGCTCTGAATCCCGCAGCATTTCTAATTAGCAAAATTCAGTTCATAGAAGGGAGCTAAGTTCTCAAAATTAAATCCAGCTGACACTCTCAATGCTCCTAACTAGTACACCTGACTGAGCCACGGTCTCCGTTTTCTCTATAAGACATTTGACTGATGTTACAATGAACAATTATGGTTAGTAGGTTATTTTCTAGAATGTCTACACACAGGTTTTATGCTTACAGTGAGTTGCTTACATTTTTCTCAAGTCAGTTTATGCCAGTTCACTTACTATTAGAATTACACAATTAAATACACACAGACTGAGGCAATGTCAATGTGGAAAGAGAGATTTTGGTTTCCATAAAAACCTAGTTGAGTACTTTAGAAAGAGTTCATAAAAGCAAGTTTGAAAGCAAATTAATAAGATGTGGGTGAGATATCCATGAAAGAGTAGGAAACATTTGTAAAAATTTAGACAGATTCTGCTTTCAGACAGCTTCACAATGGTCTTTTAACTTCTAGCTCTGCTTTTAATAAATGGAAACTAGTAGAGACAGTAGACAATGTATTGTGGGCATAATTTATACAAGAAAGATGAGTGAGTATTCCAGTCAATGCACCTACACTCAAAGGAAAGACACTGGCTTTTCATCAAAAAAAAAAAAATTGACAAATAACATAAATACTTAAAATACGTGTATATTATTTTCACGAATCTCTTTTCAATTTACTGACAAATTTATCCACCAATGGCAATCACGTTAGATAATAGAGCTGCTACTATGGACATTTCAAATAAACCTTATGTTTAATCTAAACAAGGTAATATTTCTACCAAATGTACGATGTTTTAAACCCTTGTCAACATAGAAATTATCTCCTCCACATACAATCATGTCAACATACTGCAAAGTTTACATTGCAGTGGACTAAAATCAAGGTAATGCCTATGGAAAATTCTCCATTGTGAGGTAGCTTTTTACTCCATGATCGCATGAAAACTTTTATGTTTATAACTAATGTAAATTGATTAAATGACTTTATATTTCTAAAATAACTCCTGTTACAGAAATCTCTGAAATACTAATAATGAGGGCAAAATTTCAAGATTTGGTCATCATTAGTAATATAATGTACCAGACACTTTGCTAAACACTATCCATGCTTGTACGTTTATTTTGCACAGCGCTTATTTTATACAGGAGAAAATTAAGCTCCAGAGAGAATAAAAAGTTGTTCATGATCACTCTGTGTGACGTATGAGGCAGAGGCAGAGCTTGGCCTCCAGTCTCTTGAGCTCTAAACAGTGCTTATTATCGTTATGATGTTGTCAGGAGTTCCACAGAATATGCCTCTTTGATGTTACTCAACTAATGGCCCCTAGATTCTTTAGACTATCCAGATTTTATCTTTAAAAGTTACCACATACAGTTTTGAAATCACTGGTTGTGATGTGTAATTACATAATTTTAAAATACTAGATACTTCTTCACAAAATTTCTTCAGAACACAAAGGTATTCATACTCATTATTAATAAGAAGTACTTCCAAGGAAGGATATAAAGGCAATAATTCTGGGATTTTTTTTTAACTTGTTTATCCACACACGTACTCTGGACCTTATGCTCAGCACCCAGAACACAAAGGTGTCTAAGACATTGTCACTGGATTTAAGAAACACATGGTCTGAGTGAGGAAGAGACAATGAAGTAGTTGTAACATAATCTGACAACAGTTCTAATGGAGATTCCATAGTAAATGCGGTAGAAACAAGGAGACAGTGAATCTGCAGGAGAGTTACCTAGGCAGGGGTAGCTGACACCGCCCACAGAGAGGAGTCTTTTGTCATTGACATTCTTTCAATTACCGGTACCTGATGCTAATAAGAAGCAGATGATTTTACTCAGTTTTGATATTAACTTTCTACAGAGTGCATTTACTACTTGCAATCTCTACAGAATGCATTCACTACTGCCTGCACCCAGGTGGAGCATTCCCACCACCCTGCCCTCTCCATCCTAGTGCACCACTGTGAATTTGAAGTAGGTCTTGCCAATAGCAAAAATGGGGACAGTCATTTTAGGCAGAGAGAGAAGTCCTATATTTGAACAGACATGGTAGTATGAAAAAACAACTAGATAGGGCAAGAAATTTGTTATACCTAAGCACAGGATACAAGGAACCAAATTACTGTAAAGATGACCTAAAGTTAAGCCTGAATCTTAGCGGACTGGCTCAGGAATCTGGATTTTATCCTATAGGCAATGGGCAGACTGGGTGATCTGAGGTCTCTAGAGTCCTAAGTTCAGCTCTTGACTCTGCCATTTAGCTACCACATAATCTCAACCTGTGATCCTACCGAACCAAGGAAATGACATAAGGCCTGTCTCATAGTGTGGTTGTGTGGAGTAAAGGAGATGATGAATGCTGAATACCCTGTTTGGTACTTGGAAATGAGTGAACAACACACATGAGCTTATTGAAGGAGTTTAAACAAAAGAATGATGTAATTGGATCAGTGACTTAGGGAAAAAAGACACTCTGGCAAGAGCGTGGAGTCAGGAAGATAAATAAGAAATTTATTTTTGCAAAAATACAAGTAAGGAATAGGGAACGTCTGAATTCTAGGGAACATTAGTGGTACTTGAAGCAGGCAATAGGTTCTAGGGATATTTGGGACAGAAAGGGTGGACTAAATACGAGGGAGGGAAGAGCTCTTTTATTAGCAAACTAATTATCAAAATGATTCACATAACGTGTGTGTGTCTGTGTGTGTGTAAATGATTTATTCTACATTAAACTCATTTATTTTTACATCTGGGTTGGGAATCAACTATACCAAATCCAGTTCCAATTCAGCCCTAGCTGGCTCTATGACTTGTGCCTCAATTTCTTCATTCATAAATATGAACAAGATGTTCATTCTACCAACGCATAGGATTTTGAGAAGAATGAGAAATTGTATAACAATAATATTGCAAGTTCTATAACAGGTATCGAATTAATAAGAGTGCAATTGTCTATGGTTATATACAATGTTTCAGAGGAAAAAGTTAATAGGACCTCTATACTATTTTTTGCAACTTTTCTTTAAGTCTGAGATTATTTTGAAATATAAAGTTAAAACAATGATAAAGGTGTGAATATATCTGAAACCCACGTGTGAATCTTAATAGCTGTCATCAGACATGCGGTATGCGGAGAAATGGGCCTATTCAAGCTGAGTTTAAATGATGTTCCCCTGGTGGATTGAATGACGGCCCGGTGACACACTGACTCTTGGAAGCTCCCTTTTGGCAGCCTGCTGAAATTTGCTCTTGCCAAACATTTCTTTCTTTTCATGTAAGAATGACAGTAAACAGCCAATTCAAACAAGAACTGTTTGGCTTGTTTTAAAGAAGCCTTTGGAAAACTGCTTTGAGTTGCCATTTGTCATTGCCACCAAATCCTGGGGAAGTGGGGAGCGAAACTGCAGTGTCATTCCTCAGCCCATCTCCAGCAACTTTTCTTATTTGTTCTTTCACACAGATCAGAAGGTCCATGTGGAATCTTCTTGGAACCAAAATCGCCGGCACAAGAAGGGCAGATGAACATTTTTAATTGAAAAGTAATACTATTTAGCAGCTTCCATTTCCCTTTGAACAGAAGACTTTTTTGAAATTTTGATTAATAGGGCACATTAGTTAGAAAATAAGATTTATGGGTGTGTTCTACCATGCCGAGGTCATAGGTATGAGCACAGAAAAAAATAAAAATAGTTGCTGCGTGTTGCATATTTATAATATGCTACCGGGCTAAGGATTTTCCACATGCACTATTGCTTTGTTTCTTTCTAATAAACAAACAAGCAAACAAAATACTTTACTAAAAGTAAACAGGAGTTTAGAAACATGAAGCAACTTGCTAAGAGTCTCTACCTTTAAACTCTTAGACTAAGTAGACTCTATTTTATTTCATAACAGTCATTCTTATCTAACACAATATACGGCAACTAGTCAGGGGTAGAGCTGAGTCGTACTTAAAATAAGAAAATAAATACATACAAACAGCCTTCATCGAAGTCATCTGTCATTGCTGTGAAACTACTTCAGGTGAGCCCATCTTAAAGTCACCACCCACTCCCCCATCCAACGACAGGAAAAATATTTTAAAGCACCAGCACTGACTGAAGCAGAGCCTCTCCCAGAAATATAATCACTGGATTACAATTCTCCTCACACATATGTGCAAAGGAAGGTCTTTTGAATAGAGCAAATACTCCATTAAATACTCAATTAAAGCCATTTCCAGAACGTAAAAGTATGTGATTTAGGTCACACACATGATGTCAGAAGTACGGGTTGAATCTCATCAATGCAATGAAGCAGAAGAAAACAAGATTGAAACCCGTTGTTTGGCTTCATGTAGCTAAAACAACTGCCTGATTAACTACATTTTTCTCTTTCAAACCCGTTGTCATGGTACTGTGCAGAGATAATCTTAGACAGGGCCTGCAGAAAACAAAAAATTTGTGACATCCTGCCCTGACCCTTATTTTGCAATTATATTAGTGCTGTCATTTTGGGATGACGTAGAATCACTACAGTCTCTTTAAAAATCTCAGAAATTCAGGAGAAAATAGTCAAGGCATCAGTTCAAGGCTATATTTTAAATTATCTTAAAGATGGCTTTATTATTTTCAAATATTGTGTACATTCAAAACTCAGATATATGTGAGTACTAAAAGTAAATCCAATTAAGAAAATGAAAAATGACAAAAGGCCTCTATTACAAAGTAATATATCAAAAATATACAGTTATTTCAGTACCCAGACATCGATTGCTTTACTCTGTGATAAAGGAACTAAAGGTCAGGCTCAGTGGCTCACATCTGTAATACTAGTGGTTAGGGAGGCCAAGGTGGGAGGATTGTTTGAGCCCAGGATTTGGAGACCAGCTTGGGCAACATAGCAAGACTCTGTCTCTATGAAAAATGTAAAAATTAGCCAGGTGCGGTGGCAGGTGCTTGTAGTCCTGTTTACTCAGGAGGCTGAAGTGGGAGGATCACTTGAATCAAGGAATTGGAGGTTACGGTGAACTATAATCACTCCACTGTGTTCCAGCCTAGGCCACAGAGTGAGACCCTGTCTCAAAAAAAAAAAAAAGGACACTTTTACTCAAACAAAATTATAGTAATGATGATAGTCATTGATGTTTATTGGGCATTTAGAGCATAACAGAAGTTTTACATATTCTCTCACTATGGCAATTTGAGATGGAGTCTAAAGTGATGATATTTTACAAATGAAGAAGCTGAGATTGAAGAGAGTAAGACTCCTGTCCAAGATCACATAGCTATCAGCGGTGGGGCCCCTGTCCAATAGACGTCGTGGCCTAAAGTCTTAACTCCACTCCGAACTGCCTCTGAATGAGCACACTCTAAATTGATGGGTGTCACGGACATAGAGAGGGGAATGATAGACAATGCAGACTAGGAAGGGTGAGGAGGAAGGGGGTGGTGGGTGATAAGACATTATTTAATCAGTACCCTGTATGTTATTCGGGTGATGGATATTCTAAGTTGATCACTTAGAGTTGATCACTACACAATCTATGCATGTAACAAAATTGCTCTTGTATCCTGTAGATTTAAATAAATAAAAATAAGTAAACTGGTGGGTATCCAGAGCTGCTTCTTCTCAGTTAAGTTTCTCATCCATCTTCAGCCCCTCTTCCCAATCTTGCTAAAACTAGAGGGCTCTTAGCAAATAAAGACTCAATGAATGATAATCAATTAATAAGTTTAAAATGTAAAAGCAAAACTTGAAATTTAAAGCAGCTAAGCTGAAATGCCAAACTCAAAATAAAGACATTTTAGTTCAACAAAAACATTCAGGATTTTAATCTGCTTTCTTCATTGTTAAGAGATACATTTTTTCCTTGTTTACTGAACTACTAAAGTGAAATATTTGGGTGACGGGCACACTAGAAGCCTAAACCTCACCATTACACAATATATCCATGCAACAAACCTGCACATATACCCCCGAATCTATAAAAATAAAAAAAACTTCATAAAATATTGTTTAAAAGACAGGAAAAAAAGAACACAGTTAATAATTTCTCTACACCTTGTTTTCTTATTTTGTAAAATGGTAACAATAAAACATAATTTTTTATTTAAAAAAAGAAGTATTTAATGAATAGAATTCTTTTTATTGTTGTTGCTTTATACAGAAAATTTCTAGAAAACTTCACCTTTCTTTGTTCTCTCAGTTACATTATTATAGAGACCATAAGCATGCATTTATGAGGGTGACAATCTTTCTTGCAAAAGAATGGAGCAGCAAGCCTGTGGGAAATATTGGAAAAGTAACTACTTAAACTCAAAAGAATAACAAAGAATGATTTTTCTCTAAGCCAAGAAAATTATCTTTCTTAGGATCCACATTCAACTTGATACTTTCTGTAATATACTTTAGCAAGTGCCTTGGAGATGTGGGTAGTGACTGTGGAAGTCTCTCTTTAGTCTCCTTCCCCAGACCCTGCACAGCAAAGATGGCAGTAATCCCATGCCCTCCCATGCTCTGAAGATGCAAATAGACACCAAAAGAGAATTAAATCAGAACACGCACAGCAGCCCAGGAACTGTGTTGTTTGCCCCTAGAGGTTCAAAAGCGGAAGATTGACAAAATATGCAGCGTGTTTCCGTTGGCAGAAGTGACAACTCATTATCTTAGCATACAATTCCTAATGTTCATAACTTAACAATAAAAGAAACAGGCAATAATTCCTTATCTGTAGTGTGTTTGATAGACCATGGCTCTGATTTCCCCTCCCCACTGGATTATTAAGTAGAAAGTCAATATGAATATGCAATAGAGTTGTATCCTTCTTTATTTATTTATTTATTTATTTATTTTTTGGCAAACTGGTCTTTACTCCTAATTCCCAGCAGTATCAATTAGCAATGCATAATTTTATAATAGAATGCTTGAAAGTACCGGGCTGGTGCTGTAAAAATTAATTGTCTTGAGCTGATTTCCTGTAGACACCATTAATCAATATTATGCCACCTCACAAGCAGCTGCTCGCCTTCTTCCCAGTGATTCAAGAGAAAAGAATGTGAATAAGGTGGTCACATGGTCTACAGGTGTGTGGGTGACATTTGAATTCTTAACATCTTGGAATATACAATCCTAGCAAGAAAATGAATATTTTGGTTTTTAAAGCTTTTAGCTAAAGTTCTTAAGAAGTTCTCAGAGTGGGCGGGGCACGGTGGCTCACGCCTGTAATCCCAGCACTTTGGGAGGCTGAGGCGGGTGGATCACGAGGTAGGGAGTTTGAGACCAGCCTGGCCAACATGCAGAAACCCCATCTCTACTAAAAATATATAATTAGCTGGGCGTGGTGGTGCATGCCTGTAATCTCAGCTACGCAGAAGGCTGAGGCAAGAGAATCACTTGAACGTCGGAGGTGGAGGTTGCGGTAAGCCGAGATCATGACGCCATTGCTCTATAGCCTGGGCAACAAAAGCGAAACTCCACCTCATAAAACAATGACAACAGCAACAACAAAAACAAACTCTCAGAGTGATCTAGATTAAATGACTGAATTAAACAAGGTATGAAGAAAGACTTCTCATAATAATGGGAACTAAAATTCGGTCATTTGTTTGATGCCAAACTCTGGACGTTATGCCCAAATATGTCAAGAAGTGCTGTATACAATCATTTGGTATATTCTGAAATAAAATGATGCAGTATATATTACAGAGGATTTCTTTAAATCTCTATATCAGCATGAGTATTTGAAAAGGGCATTCACTATAGAATGAGAAAACACGAATTCCAGGCATGGCCCTGCCAACTTCTATGGGGCCACCTACATTCCATAAGACAATGTAGAACTAATGTTGCCCCTTTCTGGATGAAGATTTTCTCATCTATATTGGGATGGAAGATGGGGATAATCTCTAAAGCTCTAATTCTTTGATTTGAAAACAAAGGGTTTAGAGTGATTCACACAAGCTGGGTCTCAACCAAATCTTTTCACACATATTCGGCCAGCAAATATGGACTACCTGGGCACGCTAGTTTCCCAGGCCTGTGCTGCCCAGTGCTGCAGCCATGACACACCTGTTACTATTGAGATGCTGTGTCAAATACACATAAGATTGTGAACAGTCAATATTTTTAAAAAGTATGCACAATATCTCCATAATTTTATATTGATGACTTGTGGATATGCTATTGAGATATATAAGATTAAACAAAATGTGTCATCAAAATGCATTTTCCTTGTTCTCTTTACTGTTCATAATGATTCTTGTGCTATTGGACAGCCCTGATCTAGCCCCCTGCTGCTTAGCAGCAAGTGAAACAGACAAGCCCTCTCTCTTAAAGAGCTTGCACTCGAATGGAAGGAGAAAAGAATAAACAAGCAAGTAAATAATTAATTTTAGATAGCAGTGCTATGAATATTACAAAATATGAAATAGTGACAGAATACTTTTCTTTAGATAGAATAGTCAGGATAGATCTTTTGCCAGGTGACATTTAAGCTGAGACCTGAATGATGAGTCAGGGCAGCTCTACAGAGATCTGGGAGAAGAGTGGCCCAGGAAGCAAGAAAAGTAAGCCCAGAAGCCTTGAGGTGGGGGCAGACTTAGGATGTTTGTTTTTACTGAGCCGTTAAATGCTTACATTTGTAACACAACCTTTACCAGAAGAATTATTTAGACTCCATAAGGTATTTATGGAGAAGTAAGAATTATTTTAGAAACTCTCATATATATTACCTCTTCATGACTCTTTCTATATATAAAATTGTGGTGACCATCATACAGATGAAGAAACTAAAGCTCAGAGCCACTGAGGGACTTGTCTAAGGATGTCCAACATGGAAGAGAAGTGGGGATTGAAGCTCCCATCGTCACCCCTTGGATCCAGGGCTCTTTCCTTCTGGCTGCCCTCTCTTACCTTCACCCAAAGCACAGAGTATATAAAAAAGACCTCCCAGCAAATGGGTGATATCTTTGTTATTCTTTTACCGGCCTGTTTATTGCTAAGTGGCTCACAGAAGGAGAAGTGGGTTTGGAAAAATACAATCACCACCATCAAATACTTGACAAACTGGGGACGCATATTTGCCCTCAGGTCGCACAATTATTACAACACTGTTCATTTGTAGAAACGAAGGAAGAAACTCTTGGTCCCTTTTCTCCTTCCTCTCCTCCTCTTAATTATTGAACATCAATCTTATCCATTATGCTTGTTAGATGCCATAGCAAGTTTTTTCATTTGTGATTCAGGATGGCCTTATAGAGACAGCTGATAGGTGCAGATAAGAAAAAACAAAGAAACCTGGGTTTGAGTCATCTCAGCACCACCACTTACAGCTTGTATGATCTCAAACTACATAACCTTGACAGTGTAAGTCTCTGTTTCTTCAGCTGTAAAAAGGCCATGAAAGTACTTGCCTGTAGGGTTGTTGTGAGGGTTAAATTAGAGGATCTGGAGAAAGTACCCAGCCCAGAAGCCCATGGCAACCCCTCAATAAATAAATGCTGCTCAATTCTAGGCATGAATATACTTCCAAGGCTGCTGTTTGGAAGCAAGTAGGTTGTCCTCAAGGCTGTACATGAGGTTCAAGGGAGCTTTAGTATCTCCTTCCCCGAGTTACCTCCCTGCCTTCTTCACTGATGTGTCAGAATGGAAGTGAGAAGGCAGATTTTCCAATTTCTTCTTCTGAAGTTCTGCAAACTCTTTTGGAAAACCCTTAAGCATCATCTTATCTCTAGTGCACAGATCTAAGATCCCAAACTTACAAAGGACTCCAAAAATCTAGTACAGCATCCTGTTATGGACAAGTATGTCCTTAAGATAGCCTTTTCTCATGGAGTCACAGAGATTGCAGGGAGTGTGCTGGGAGGCCCATTTGCTTCTCAGTGGATGTCTCTGAGGAGCATACACAAACTCCAGTTTGCTTGGAATTTGGACCTTATATTTTAAGTAGGCTATCTAGTCTGAATTTGCAGTTTGCAGCTTTGACATCAAAGACATGGAACTATCATTTCTTCTGAAGGCAGTTGTTCTTCTGGTTTGTGTGTCCACTTTTTTCATTCCTCTTTCCCTCTAATGCCACCACATAATTGGTCCCAAGATTAGTGGTATCATTGAGAGATCATTTAGTTAAAGCCTTCTATCAAAGTTATTCCTTAAAAGGTGGAGTTCTGGAATACTTAGGAGATACTCAACGGGCCTGACTTAGACCACTAACCCTTCCAGTCTTCCTGCTAGCCAGCTAAGAGTTTTCTGCCATTCTTCATCTTCATGTCCAAAAGGGGGCATGGATGGCGAAGAGAAGATAGGATGGAATTTAGAACAAGAAGGGATCTTAGGTTCATCTACTCCAACATCAGCACTTTCCTGTGAAGGAAGTGAGACCCAGACAGATGATGACTTGTCCAGTAACACTCTGCTCACAGCTCAGGAACGCACCCCAAATCCTGTGACTTCCAAGCTAATGTTCTTTTCCACTATCCAATTTACCAGCCCCAGGAATAGCTCAGACTCTTATCCTAAGACTATTCCCAGCTGTCTATGTCACAAAAATTTGGAAGCCTCAGCATTGTGAACTGAAAGAACCACTGCCCTTAGTGTGAGGAGACGGAGGGTCAAGTCGAGCTGTGTCATCCCAGGAAGTAACCAGCAACCTCTCTGAACTCCTGTTTTCCTATCAGTCAAATGGGGCTTATACCTGCCTTTGCTGCTTCTCTGAATTGTTATGAAAATCAAATGCTACAAGAACGTGAACTTGCTGTGAGAAGTGTTAAGAGTACTTATTCTCAAATTCCACTGACCTAAAAGGCAGAGAGCTCTGGATGCCTGAGGGGAAGGGATACAGCATCTGCCAAGAATGCCACCATCCTAACAGATATGGAGCTAAGGCAAATGGCAGTTTTGGGGAGGGAGAAAGACCAGGATGGGGAAGGAAGAAGGAAAAGGCCTATGATACATCGTGTTATTAGGATGACTAACCATCCCGGTTTTCCTGGTTTCAGCACTGAAAGCCCCATGTCTCAGGAAACTCCTCAGTCCCAAGCAAACTGGGATGGTTGGTCACCCTAAAATAAAATACTTTGTAAGACCCTACAGTTTTACTCACTTGGTCATTATAATCGTTTACAGGACATTAAAAATATTTTAACTTAAGAATTGTTCAATAGTTGTGAACTTTATATTACTCTATCTTCTCTGAGTTCAAGAATGTGAGGTAAACCTAGGTTAAGGTTTCAAAACACATTTTTCTGCCTCTGATGGCCACTGGTTTATCTCTCACCTGATAGAACACTGTATACAGCAGCAAAACAACAGCAAGGTAGAATGCGCAAGTAAAGAGCAGAATAAGAAGATTAGAAAACATCAAAGAATACTATTGACAGTCATTCTGTTCTACCCAGCCAACTACCACCTTGCATCACAGTCATCTGTGTACAAAGGTTAAGAAGCTTTGTTAAAGCTCAATATCCAACGTGTTATTTAATCTTACGTTCCCTTCCTTCCCTACTCTTCTAAAGTCTACTGAGATTCACAGTCACCGAGTCCCAAAAACACAGAATATCTCTAACATCTATTGTTAAATGTGCACTTTCAAAATGAAAGGCAGAAAAAGGCATTGCTTCAACTCTGTTTATTCCAATTGGCTTTTCTGGTCAAGGCCCTTAGCGTATGATTTCTCTTGGCCAAGACTGGAAAGAGTGTCATATTCAATATTCTAAACTATTCATCCCAAGTTCTGAATTAGGAATGGGCAGTCTGCCTGAATATATACCAATTCTAAAATCTATTCCAAAGAGGTAATTTTGCAGTGGGAAGAATAACTTTTTTAGAACTGTGTGCAGAAAGCGTACCAAGAAAAATGAAGGGCTTTGGAAAACTTCTGGTGTGCAACCACATTTCTAATTTTCACCAAAATATTTATTCTGGTTCCTCTTCTCTCTAGAGCAGATTTTTGAGCATATGGCTTGAGGACATTTTCTCTATCTTTCTGTCTCCCTCACCACCTTGTATTTCGGTTTTGTAAGTAGAGACATATATGAAAATGATGTGTGGTTTTTTTCCTTCAAAATATGGGAAAAATTAGAAAATAAAATATACTAACAAGTGGCATTCCTAAAGAACCTATATAAAATGCTTGCAATGAACGCTATTGTCATGCAAGCTATAGGGAGCATTTTAGGTTTTGTCCAATGTTATTCTCACCATGATTTTTTTTTAGATCATATACAATTATGCCCATGTGGAACTAAAAATAGGTTTAAATTCTGATGAGGCACAAAAGCAGGATAAAATGACAGGCATGGTACACTTACTAAAATAATCAATAGTACCCCATACTTCTGAACTTTCAAATGTCCTTGAGAAAAAAATGTTCTATATATATCAGAGTGAATTATTGGGGGGGATGAGTAAGGGGGTCAAAGAGGGCCCTATTTCCCAATATAAACATCTGATGAATTTGAAAGACCACAAAAAAGACATCATTTGTCTTTAAAAATAAATCCAGTAATTTATGCACTACACATTCCATCATCAGGAGTTAGTTTGTGTTGTGCCTTGAAAAAAGATGTTCTACTATATTTTATCTTTTAATACCTTATCTGTGACTGATTTCTCCGAAGTCCTATACACAGTCTGGGCTTGTGTGTCTCTCTGTCTCTCTCTTTGCAACCTCATATTAACAGCACTGGCTATGTAACAAGAGTACTTACTGTATAAAAAATATTAAGGACTCTGCAGATATTAACTTAATAAACTTAGCTAATGCTAAGAATAGTCGGTACTATTCTTATCCCCATTATACAGAAGAGGAAATCAAGCCCTGAGAAGTTAAGGGACTTGCCCAAGATCACAGCCTAAGTGCCAGAACCATGATTCAAACCCAGATAATTGCTGCTCATACTCCAGATACCCTCTTGTTTTCCAGTCCTTTGATCCCTCAGAGACTTTCGCCAGCCTGGTGACTTCATACATGCTCTCTTTGCCTGCAGAATCCTTCCCTGCTGGTACCTTCTCATCTTTTCGCTCTGAGCCTAAATGCCACCTCCTTAGGAGGCATTCCTTTTATCCCATCTAAAGTTAGGCATCTCTTCCCTGTCATTCTCTCTCTGTGTTCCTTACTTGTACCTTTCACATAAAATACATCATAACTTGTAATTATTTTTTACATTAGTCAGTTGTTTGTTTCTCTCAGACACCTGCACTAGAATATTCTTTTTTTTTTTTTTTTTTAATTTTGTTTTCTTGAGACATGGTCTTGTTCTGTTATCCAGGCTGGAGTGCAGTGGCGTGCTCATGGCTCACTGCAGCCTCAACCTCCCTGGCTCAAGCAATCCACCCACCTCAGCCTCCTGAGTAGCTGAGACTTCAAATGCACACCACCACTTCTGGCTAATTTTTTTAAAACAATTTTTGTAGAGACTGGGTCTCACGACGTTGCCTAGGCTGGTCTCAAATTCCTGGGCTCGAGCAATCCTCCCACCTTGGCTTCCCAAAGTGCTGGGATTACAGGTGTGAGCCACCACACCTGGCAGAATATTCTTTCCACAGGTACATTGCCTGCCTTGCTCACTACATTATCCCCAGCACTGAGCACAGTACCTGGCTCATAATAGAAGTCCACTTATATTGAATGAATGAATGAATGAATGAATGAATGAATGAATGAATATTAAAGAACTCTCTACTTAGTCTGGACAGATCACCTACTTGAAGCAACTATCATACTAAACTGAAGCTGTGTTCAGATTTTCGTTCCGGAAATGAGGTTCTGGATCAGGGTTATTTAGAAAACATGCCTCCAGCATACTCCATGAAACTGGGTCCAATCTCAAGATTGTTTAGATATCCATCCTCCTGCAAACAGCAATAGTCATGTTACAGTACTCTGCATCAAATGCCAAATGCTGCCTGGACGTGCACCAAGCAACTGGTAAATTCAAACCTGGAAGTAACAAGGCTGGGCTGGGAGGGAGCCAGTCTTGCAGCCCCTGTCTTCTTGTGATGCCCACAGATACATGTTTCTACCTCCAATTCTAATTTTTATACAAAGCCTACCTAAAAGTTTGGTAGTGTACAGGCAATTAGGTCCTCAGCTGTTCCCCTCAACCTCGGAATGAAGGTAAGACTAAGAAGTCTTACTTTTGAAAGCATTATCGCATAATTATCTTATCTGTGCTTCCAAATGGAATAGCTGTTAGTCCGAAGAGTTATGTTGGGCAGATATTACTGCCCCTAATTATTGGCTGTGTAGGCCTTGTCTAAGATCAGAGGTTCCTTTACCTGGCTTCCCATCCAGCATGAAGAGGAAAAGTGTCCTCAAGTGACAGATCTGTTTGCTCTCACAGCATCCTCCAAAGCCATGCCATCACTTTGCCTGGGCAAAAGCCAGTTGAATCTCAAAGCAACACGGATCAACCAGTGACTGTCTCAGCCAGGGGTCTGACAGGAAACAGGCAGGATTCTCAAACTGGGTAATTTGAAGAGAAGTTAATAAAGGAATTGTTTATAAAATTGTAGGCAGAATCTAAGGAAAAAAAAAAAAAAAAAAAAAAGAGAGAGAGATATTGCAGCATTATAGACCCAGCAATAATGGGAAGCTATTACCACCCCTAGAAATGAAAAGACAAGAGGAGCCAGTGGTTACCAGAACCAGAATCCAGGGTAATTAGCTGTGGGAAGTAGCTGCACAAAGATGACCATCTACAAGGAGTTGTGGCCTTCAGAAAAGGGATGCAGACAGCTTCTGGCAGCAGTGGCAAGCAGGAGAATAAATACATTCACCTCTTCCTAATAATACCACCCTTGATCCAGCTCATCTGCAATCTGAAGGGTAAGGGATCCCTTTTTGGGAAACAGAACAGGGTAGAAAAAGGTGAAGAGAGGATCTAGCGGGTAAAGAAGCAATAGGAAGTTATTCAGCACAGTGACCCCTCAAGATACCGGGTGAGCAGCCTGGTGGGGTGACCAACTAGTCCTGGTTTGCCCTAGATTCTACTGGTTTAGCATTGAAACTCTTATACACCAGAAACCTTCTCAGTCGTGGACAAAATGAAAAGACTCCTAATCGTAAGCATAGCTCAGTTGATTCCTCCAACATGGATTGGGAATGCCAGTGGCCAGCCCATTGTGGCTCCCCACTAGACCTGGAAGAAGCCAAGCTGCAGGAAGAAGCTGTGTGAATGTAAGTCGCTGATGTGCATCACCCCACTATGAGAGGCCTCTGTAGGTCCGCTCTGCATGCACAGAGTAAAGCAGTGAGAACCCTGGGCCAGAAATCAGCGGACAAGGCTCCCGAGGCTGCCTCTGCCATGTGTTGGTGTGCTACCTGAGCCTCTGCTCCCCTGCTGAGTCTTCAGCTGCAAAATGAAAGGGTGCAACGGGATCAGCATTTACAAAAGTACCTGCTACAAAGCACAGAAATTGACAAAAGAATTCTGTGTTTAAATCCTATGAAGAAGCCTGCATACTGTCTCCTCTAGGAGACACTCAGAGGGCATTGACATCCTATGGTTTCTGAAAAGTCATGTGGTAAAGAAAAGTCATGTGGTTCAAGTTAGCTGAACCCCATGATGTGACCCCAAATCCTTGCCCCGCAAAGTCACACCTCATAGCATCGCACAGAAGTGGTGTTCCGCAGAATAGGCTTTGGAAAATGCTGAAGAATGTGACCCCTGTCGTCTCTTCCAGCTCTGGTGTTTTGTGACTCTGTGACCGACAGTAAGTTGGAAAGTGTAGGATATATGCGACGAAAAGTCAAGTAATGGCATTGTCGTCTCGTGTTAACTGACGCTACTTATACAATTACATCAAGACCCACAATTCATAATGGACTTCTTGGCTGCTGGATTAACAACCGTAGAGAGAGGGGGAAAAGTCTTTTTGGATAAAATAGCTGAAATGCATCCAAATTTCTTTTTTAAATTAGGCTGGAGGTTACTGAGAACTCACAAGAACCTATTAATTGCCTTCCCAGAATCATGATTGTGACAAGAGGTTCATACCAGATGCTCCTAAATATAATGAGACTAATTTGTAAATGTTCCCATAACGCACTAATTCTGAAGGAGCTCGCTGTCAGGGAAAAGTTTCTCCTGACCTCAGTTAATGACCTCCTTACATCGTGAAGCATAAAGATTGATAGATCTTGTAATTTTATCCCTGTTAATTTAACTGCAGATGCTATTCTTGGGCAACTTGGTGATCACAAGATTTGAAATATTGATAAGAGTCTATAGGACAGCAGTAAAGAAATAGCGGTTTTTAACAGACTGTGAAGGAACGTACAGCTTGTTAAAGAAAATTGGCTGTAGCTCAAAAATGCATGGGAAACTGACAGAGTGGGAAGCATTTAAGATAGAGTCAAGGAAGTAAACCATAAAATTTATATTTATGAAGCCAGGAATGCCAAATGAGCAACAGGAACCGATGTGGCTGAGTGTGGAAGAGAAGACATAGACAGCAGCAGGGAAGCAAGGAATATTAGAAAAATAAAAATCACATGTTTACTGTAATATTTCACCACCTCCAAATGTGCAGTTCAGAATTGTTGACAATATTCCCGACTTGGAGGCAGCTCTGCCTGGGAGAGTGATAGACTACACAGCACCCAAGCCACCCAAGCACCTGGGAAGGGTATTTACTGGTGATCCCTACGTCTCCCCTAGACCAGCTCCCCTCATTCTGCCACCACCCTGGCTCCCGGGACATCTGTATGTTGGAACACCCAGCTGTCACATTAGGAAATTCAACTGCACAAC
The DNA here is from genome assembly GCF_001698545.2 of Rhinopithecus bieti. Taxonomy (NCBI): domain Eukaryota; kingdom Metazoa; phylum Chordata; class Mammalia; order Primates; family Cercopithecidae; genus Rhinopithecus; species Rhinopithecus bieti. Next base: position 1,255,723 of record NW_016816905.1, read on the forward strand.
CTTCTGAGCTGTGATAGATAAACAGCCTTTGGGAGAAGAAAGCCTCAGAGTACAAGCAGATGCACTTTCTCTACAGAATACAGAACTTTTAGGTATTGTCAGGTGATGTTGTTGTTTTCTTTAAGCTGTAACTTGCCCCTGAAATAGAGAGGGACTGCAGCTGACTGGCCAAGAAAGGAAATGGCTAACAACCACCAGTTCAATTATCTGCCCCTCTGCTGAGAGGTACAGTATCATCTCTGTCTCAGAGATGAGGAAACCAAAACAGACAGGCAAAGCCTGAGGACCAGGCAGCGAGCTATAGGGAGTCATCACTCTAGCCAAGAGGAAGAGAATCTGTAAGTTTGCATGACTTCCTCTGAAGTCTTTATCCCTAGAACTTGAAAAAGAGAAGAAATAAATTTAAAAATGGTACATTGAGCTCTTCTTCCGTCTTACGTTACCTGTTTCTTGTGAATATGGGAAGGAAATGTGAGAAAAGAAAAGTGGAAGAAGAGTTATAAATAAATTTGGAGGAGAAGGGGAAGAGACAGTTGATATAAAAATCAAATGGTCAAACTGGTGGAAGCATGGGTGCTGTGGAAAACCCTGTCTTTGGAGCTCTTTAGAGAAAGGCAAGAAACTCTGAAGTGTTGGAGATCTGCTCAGAAGTGAAGACATAGAATGGTGTCTGCAATTAGGCACCATAACACCAAGGGGCAAAAATACTGGACTGAAAGTCCAGGGAGTCTGAATTCTAATCTCAATCCTGCTCCCCTCAAGAGCTGCGTGATCATGAGCATATCTCTGAGGTTGTTTGCCAAGGAACGGATGTTCTCTCCTTCTTCCATCTCTGACCTCAACCTCTGTTCATAGCTAAAATATACTTAAGCCAAATGGCCAAGCAGAACCGAGCTTCTCCAGTCTCCCTTCAGGCCGGACACAGTGGCTCATGCCTGTAATCCTAGCACTTTGGGAGGACGAGGCAGATGGATCACTTGAGCCCAGGAGTTTGAGACCAGCCTGGGCAACATGGCGGAATCCTGTCTCTACTAAAAATACAAAAACTGAGGTGGGAGGATCATCTGAGACTGGGGAGGTCAAGGCTGCAGTGAGCGGTGATCATGCCACTGCGCTCCAGCCTGGGCAAAATAGTGACACTCCTTCTCAAAAAACAAAAACAATAAAAGTCTCCCTTCAGACAGTTGACAAATCAGCTTTCTATGGGTTCTGCTAGCCAGCAGCTATACTAAGCAGTATGATAAGCCCCCTGGATCTCAACCAATGTTTTTCATTTTCCCAGGTTCTCTGAAATAACTGAGCTCCTGCCTGTCTGCTGTGCTTTTGGGGGCACACGTTGCCTGAGAATGACCCAGGGTAAGAGTGCCCACACAGCTTGAAGAATCAAGACCAGGATGCTACAATATCCACCACTCCTATAATGAAGTCCAAACATCCACTCCATGTACCAGAGCTCACAAAGAAAACTGATAGACTGTTTTTGTCAATCTGTTTTCTTTGAGTTCTGAATGTCTTGGATTCAATATTAGAGGTTTCCTTTGTTCCTTTGTAAAAGACATTGCCTGACAAGCACAGAGAAAACTATAGCGACATGTTTTTATAGAACTTATCACCAAAGCCTTATTATGAAGCCTGAAGCATTAAGTTTTTGAATATATATTTTAAATAAATAGAAAAGTAATGATGGGCTCCCAACAATTGCAAAATTAGAGGTTCCAAATTATTCTAACAGATGGCATCCTGCTTTGTGCTATCGTGTTTGAGTTAGCAACAGTCTTCATTATACAGAGATATTCTTCATTGTATGATCTTCATAATAGGGATTAAGGAAAGGATATAAATGCAGTAATTTCGCAGATCTTATTGTCGGAAAGTGCTCATTTACTTCTAACTTGCAGCATGACTCTGTTGCTTAAAAAATGTTTTCCTGCTGTTTTTTAGCAGCAGGGAGAATACAACACATTGCTGTTAAGGTTGTTGATTCTAACCAGCTTTAATTAGGTATAAAAACCCATAAAGAATCAATAAATACTTTGTGTTTTTCTAAAGAGCATTCAAGGGTGGGTACTGTTAATGTGTTCATTGTGTCCAAACAGTATTAGCCCAAGAGAAATAATGAGGAAAAACATGAATGGAAAATGGAAAATAGTCTATGTTAGTAACGCTTTCCATGCAGTAAAGCATTTCAAGTCAATAAGTTGCTTACTACTTACAGGCTGGTACAATATTTTTAAAATTCCCTTATATAACTAGGCATTGATGTTTAATAAGATTTTCTGCACAAATATTATATAGTTCCTAATAGAACTATTAGCTGTTCATGGCAACTGTCCATCCTGATGCTATTCCTGTCAACTAGCCTTACCCACCCCACACCCATTCCCTCATTTAAAAAGAAGTGCTACCAGTCAGGCACAGTGGCTCACACTGGTAATCCTAGCACTTGGGAGGCCAAGGTGGGAGGATCACTTGAACTTGGGAGTTCAAGACTAGCCTGAGACATAGTGAGACCCCATCTCTATTTAATTTTTTTTTTTAATGTTATGGCTTCTTCAGCTGTATCTCAAAATTCCATATTGAACCTACAGGGGCTAGTGCAATGCAATGACCATGTTAGGTGTTCAATAAATGCTTCTTGTATAGAAATAAATTATCTCAAATAACTATAGTTCATTTTCTCAAAATTGTTTGTAGTGAAACTGGATTCTTAGAAATATTATCTGTGGATACTTGACCAAGACAACAAATAATATTTTTAAATCCTTTTTATTAAATTTTTTGTAGAGACAGGTCCTCACTCTGTTGCCCAGGCTAGTCTTGAACTCCTGGCCTCCAGTGATCCTCCTGCCTTGGCCTCCCAAAGTATTAGGATTACAGGTGTGAGGCACTACGCTCAGCCCAAAATAATCATTTTTAGTGTTACGGATTCTTCTGCAAATTTGATGAAAGTAATGAACTCTCTTCCCAGAAAAATCGACACATACACATACACATTTGATATGACATCAATTTTAGATAATGCATCTTTAAAGTACTTAATTCCAGATTAAGAATTCCTGTATTTCCAAAGCAATAAAATGATCATGGAAATGCTGGTGATACACATGACATCAATTTTAGTGATGTATACTAGACTGGATCTGAGCAAACAATGATGAAATTCTTTAGTGTTTGACAAAGATTCTCTCCTTGACCAAACTTCAGCCAGGCTCCTCTGAGCTCTCTTCTGAACTAGGCTTCAACCTTGGCCAATAAAGACTTGAACACACTCTAGTATCATTTCTAACAGCTCAAGGCCACATCCCTTAATGACCCTAGGGATGGCCCTAGCCCTGCCTAAAGTGCCTGCCTGAGAAAACTCAAGACTCCCCAAAGCATTTACTGTTTTTTCCAGCCACCATGTAGATACAAGTCCTGTCTCCAAGTCTCTGGGGTGGAGAAGGAGGGAAAGGACTGTAACTTGGATAAGCTGCAATTACCAAGCCCAAAGGGAATGAACATGGACCAACCTCATGCTGCTTTTGATAATTTTTCACTTCCCTCCCTGCTCCCTCATTCTCCCTTTAAAATCCCCAGTCACCTCTGTACAAATTGAAGTTGAGTTCAGTTCCGACTGGGTAGTTTTCCTTGTTATAGTAGCTATTGCCAATGAATATCTATACTTACCACTTTAAGGAGTTATCCAGCCTTGTTTATTTTTGACAGTTATATAACTCAATTTTTAAGAACATCCAAAATATGTATATTACAGAGCATTTACATGTGGAGGCTGATTATTTGCTTCTCAAAAGACTTTTTCAATCTACCAAAGACAGTAAACATCTTGAAGACAGGAGGTCAGTGTCTTTGAATCCACAGCCCCTGCCACATAGTTGGCACTCAGTGCTTGTTACATTTGCTGGATGAATATATGGTTTTCTTGCAGTTTCTGAAAATAGCTATGCTTCATTTAAGGGTTTGCTTTTAGGTCATTAAATGCTTGCACAGAAGTGCAAAAAGCCTTTGTCAATAGGAGATTACTCAGAAAAGAAGATATAGAGTCTCTCAAGTAGTAATGTGAGTCAATGGGAAAAGTGATTTGCTTTACAAAAATGAAATTTACACAAAACTAGAGCATAAATCAAGATCTCCTCTCTCTCATGAATAATTTGAGTCACCTAGTAAAATTTATAGCCTTTGTCATGAAACAAATTTAAAGCCCTATTCCAATTGAGTGTATATCCTCTGTTGAAGCTAGCACAAAGCCTGACGCAGAAAACTTGTTTGAATTGCAGAAAATTTTTTCTGGAGTAAGGGACACAAACTCTTCAAATATCAAGGATTTTTTGTTTTGTTTTGCTTTTTAGCTCTTTGCTGAGGCAAATTTTGATATTTGCTAGATCCCTGTCACAAACAATTCTCTTTACGTGAAGGTCATACGTAGCTAATTGTCTTTCCAACTAAAAAAACAAGTGGCATATTGAGGAGGGTTACTTCACTCTTCTGGAAATAGTAGCAAATTCCAACCTTTTCTGATTAGGGAAAAATATCCATAAGGAAGAATTTAACTTACTCCAAGCAGGAACACCTTATTAGGGTACATTCCCTTTACTGACAAACCCCTCAGCTTTTAGGTGCCAAACTCATTATCCAGGAATTTAGCATATTCGTTTGTTAGCACTGCCATAACAAAATACCTCTGACTGGGTGGCTTAAACAATAGAAATTTATTTTTCACAGTTCTCGAAGCTGAACATCCAAGATCAAGGCATCAGTGGGTTTGGTTTCTCCTGTGGTCTCTTTTGGATTACAGGTGGCTTGGCTTGTGGATGGCTGCCCTCTTTCTGCCGTTTCAGATAGTCACCCCTTTGTGCACTCACATCCCTGGTGTCTCTCTGTGCATCCTAATCTCCTGTTCTTAAAAGGACACCCAGCTGGGCACAGTGGCTCATACTTGTAATCCCAGCACTTTGGGAGGCCGAGGTATCACGAAGTCAGGCGTTCAAGACCAGCCTGGCCAAGATGGTGAAACCTCATCTCTACTAAAAATACAAAATTAGCCAGGTGTGGTGGTGGGCACCCATGATCCCAGTTACTCAGGAGGCTGAGGCAGAAGAATCGCTTGAACCCGGGAGGCAAAGTTTGCAATGAGCTGAGATCATGCCACTGAACTCCAGCCTGGGCAACAGAGCAAGACTCTGTCTCAAAAAAAAAAAAAAAAAAAAAAAAAAAAAAAAAAAAAAACCT
>NW_016816905.1:1261008-1366142 GCF_001698545.2 Rhinopithecus bieti
AAAAAAAAAAAAAAAAAAAAAAAAAAAAAAAAAAAAACCATCTGGTTGTATTATTCTCATTTTAACTCAATGACCTCTTTAAGGACCTTGTCTCCAAAATACAGTTACATTCTGAGTTACTGAGCATTGGAAGTTCAACATTATGAATTGTGGTTGAGGGTTGGGGCACAATTCATTCCACAACACTTAGAAATTCAGGAATTTGAGTTTCTTTTCTCATGTTCCTGTCAGCACTGACACCTCTGGCTAAATCTATTCTCCTAAGGTCAGGCTTAGACTCCCATGACTTCTCTGTAGATTCTCTGATCCCATGCCCCATGGTGTCTCTGATGCCATTGTGAGAGACAGGACCAGCTGGATTCCCTGGACTGACTAAGAATTCCTAAGCCTAGCTGGGGAAGGTGACCATGCCACCTTTAAAAACGGAGCTCGTAACTCAGCTCATACCCCACCAATCAGGTAGTAAAGAGGGCTCACTAAAATACAAGTTAAGCTAAAGCAGGAGGTAAAGAAATAGTCAAATCATATATCGCCTGAGAGCACAAGGGGAGGCACAGTGATCAGGATCTAAACCCAGGCATTCCAGCAGGGAGTGGCAACCCCTTTTGGATCCCCTCCCTTTTTATGGGAGCTCTGTTTTCACTCTTAAATCTTGCAACTGCACAGTCTTCTGGTTCGTGTTTGTTAGGCTCAAACTGAGCTTTCACTCACCATCCACCACTGCTGTTTGCTGCCATCACAGACCCACCACTGACTTCCACCCCTCTGGATCCAGCAGGGTGTCTGCCGTGCTCCTGATCCAGCGAGGCACCCATTGCCACTCCCAATTGGGCTAAAGGCTCGCCATTGTTCCTGCATGGCTAAGTGCCTGGGTTCTCCTAATCGAGCCGAAAACACTAGTTGATGGGTTCCACAGTTCTCTTCCGTGACCCACGGCTTTTAATAGAGCTATAACACTCACTACATGGCCCAAGGTTCCATTCCTTGGAATCCATGAGGCCAAGAACCCCAGGTCAGAGAACAAGAGGCTTGCCATCATCTTGGAAGCGGCCCACCACCATCTTGGAGCTCTAAGAACAAGGACCCTCCCAGTAACATTTTGGTGACCACGAGGGGACATCCAAAGTGGTAAGTAATATTGGACCACTTTCGCTTGCTATTCTGTCCTATCCTTCCTTAGAATTGGAGGAAAATACCAGGCACCTGCTGGCTGGTGAAAAAAGATTAGTGCCACCAGACTTAAGATGCAGGTGTGAGGCTGTCTGGGAAAGGGCTTTCTAACAACCCCCAACCCTTCTGGGTTGGGAGTGTTGGACTGCCTACAACCAGCTTCTACTTTCAATTTTTCTGGGGAAGCCAAGGGCCAACTAGAGGCAGAAAGTTGTTGTCCCAAACTCCCAGAGTTAGCTGGTTGAGATCATGGCTCAGTCAGAATTCTCTACTCAACAGTCACCCATGTGTGCTCCTACCTTTCCTTCTGATCCACACCTCCTGGGTCCCAACCACGACTTTCTTGAAAGTGTAGCCCCAAAATTCTCCTTACCTCTGAATCTACTTCCTCCGATCCCTGCCTCCTAAGTACTAATGGTTCCGACTTTCATTTCCTCTTGCAGGTTGTATCTCCAAAGGGATCTAAGGAAGCTCTACCCTGTGTCCTTAGGCCCCAGGCTATGAACCCAGAGAGTTTTGTCCCTGGTGTCCCTCCCAATTTAGGCATACAGCTCTCAACATGGGCAGTTGTGTGGGACCCGTTCCCCACTACCCTTACCAGGGCACCAAGTTTGTAAAGGGCTATGAGAAAAGAAAGAGAAAGAGACAGAGAGGAGAGAAAGAGAGAGAGACAAAGGGGGAGTCAAAGAGAGAAAGAAAGAGAAAGATAGAAGTAGTAAAGAAAAAACAGTATGCCCTATTCCTTTAAAAGCCAGGGTAAATTTAAAACCTATAATTGATAATTGAAGGTCTTCTCTGTGACCCTACAACACTCCAATACTACCTTGTTGTCAGTCTAAACAAGGGTGTAGCCTGAAAACACTGAGACCACTGACAACTCGTAGCCTTCCTATCAAAAATCCGTAACCTAGTAACCCACGGATGGCCCAAATGCATTCAATCTGTAGCAGCAACTGCTTTGCTAACAGAAGAAAGAAGAAAAATAACTTTTAGAGGAAACCTCATTGTGAGCACACCTCACCAGTTCAGAGCTATCCTAAGTCAAAAAAGCAAAAAGTAGCTTACTAACTCAAATCTTAAAGTTTGGGGCTATTCTGTTAGAAAAAGGTAATTTAACATTAACCACTCAAAATTCCCTTAACCCAGCAGATTTCCTAACAGGGAATTTAAATCTTAATTACCATACAAAGGTCCGACCAGATCTAGGAGGAACTCCCTTCAGGACAGATTGATAGATGGTTCCTCCCAGGTGATTGAGAAAAAAAAAAATCACAATGGGTATTCAGTAATTGATAGGGAGACTCTTGTGGAAGCAGAATTAGGGGAATTGCCTAATAATTGGTCTGCTCAAACGTTGGAGCTGTTTGCACTCAGCCAAGCCTTAAAGTACTTACAGAATCAAAAATCTCTATCTGGATCCTGACTCAAAAGGTAACCTACACCCTCTCTGAAACAAATTTGCATGAGAACTGTTGTTTGTGGGAACGCATCTTGATGGGGCAACTGGGTTGTTACTAAATGCTCAGGAACCCAGTCCAGCTCTAGGACTCACCCCTGAGCACAAAGGCAATGTTGGGCACGCTGGTAAAGGACCACTAGAATCCAGCAGCCCAGACCCCTTTCTTTGTGGTCAAGAAATGCAGGAAAAGGGGTGCAGGACTGCTACGTTGGTGAGCGTACCTAATCTGATAAGAAGAGGTCCATGGGTGGTTACGCACCCCGGAGAGGAATAAGCATTAGGACCATAGAGGACGCTCCAGGACTAATGCTCATCAGAAAATGACTAGGGGTGGTGGCATCCTGTGTTTTTTGTTTTGTTTTGTTTTGTTTTGTCAGATGGGAAACATTCCCCCTAAGGCAAAAACGCCCCTAAGATGTATTCTGGAGAATTCAGCCCAGAGTGTATGTACCTTTTCCCTGTCAGACTTAAAGCAAATTAAAATAGGCCTAGGTAAATTCTCAAATAACCCTGATGGCTATACTGATGTTTTACAAGGGTTAGGACAATCCTTTAATCTGACATGGAGAGATAAAATGTTACTGCTAGATCAGACACTAACCCCAAATGAGAGAAGTGCCACCATAACTGCAGCCTGAGAGTTTGGTGATCTCTGGTATCTCAGTCAGGTCGATGATAGGATGACAAGAGAGGAAAGAGAAAGATTCCCCACCAGCCAGCAGGCAGTTCCCAGTGTAAACCCTCATTGGAACGCAGAATCAGAACATGGAGATTAGTGTGGCAGACATTTGCTAAATTGCATTCTAGAAGGACTAAGGGAAACTAGGAAGAAGCCTATGAATTGTTTGGATGAACGGAGGCAAGATGGCGCACTTCCGGGTTCTTCATCCCCCCCCAACTTTTCCGCGCGCGCGAAAATCCAGCCGGCGACCCGGGAAGGTGCAGACCAACTAGGCATGCGCCAGGTGACGTCAATCCGAGGAGACCAAGATTTACCTGGTCGCACCTGTGGAACGCCCCCTGACACGCCCGTGCCCCGCCTATTGCCCTCCCACTCCTAGAAAAGCTGCTCCGGAGGCACGCCACGCGTGGCCTTCCTCAGTCCTCCACTCCTGTCGGGATGTCAGGACTGTGGGAACTCCGTCCGAGAGCTGTACGGGTGACTCTGGGGGCCCCTTTTGTCGGGGGGCCAACAGACCTCTCCCTACCCACCTTCTTCCCTTGAAGCTAGGTGACCAAAATAAACTTGCAGTTTTGCTCCTACCCTTGCCTAGTCGCTGGTTCTTTTGTACCCGCTCTGGTGGTCTTAGAAAAACAAAACATGAATTATTCAATGATGTCCACTATAACACAAGGAAAAGAAGAAAATCCTACTGCTTTTCTGGACAAGGGAGGCGTTGAGGAAGCACACCTGTCACCTGACTCTATTGAAGGCCAACTAATCTTAAAGGATAAGTTTATCACTCAGGCAGCTGTAGATATTTAAAAAAACATCAAAAGTCCACCTTAGGCCCAGAGCAAAACTTAAAAACCCTGTTGAACTTGGCAACCTCAGGTTTTCATAATAGAGATCAGGAGGAGCAGGCGGAACGGGGCAAACGAGGTAAGAAAAAGGCCACCGCTTTAGTCACGACCCTCAGGCAGGCAGACTTTGGAGGCTCTGGAACGTGGAAAGCCTGGGCAAATCGAAGCCTAATAGGGCTTGCTTCCAGTGTGGTCTATAAAGGCACTTTAAAAAAGATTGTGCAAATAGAAATACACCACCCTCTCGCCCATGTCCCTTATGTCAGGGGAATCACTGGAAGGCTCACTGCCCCAGGGGATGAAGGTCCTCTGAGTCAGAAGCCACTAACCAGATGATCCAGCAGCAGGACTGAGGGTGGCTGGGGCAAGTGCCAGCCCATGCCATCACCCTCACAGAGCCCTGGGTATGCTTGACCATTGAGGGCCGGGAGGTTAACTGTCTCCTGGACATTGGCGTAGCCTTCTCAGTCTTACTTTCCTGTCCCGGACAACTGTCCTCCAGATCTGTCACTATCCGAGGGGTCCTAGGACAGCCAGTCACTAGATACTTCTCCCAGTCACTAAGCTGTAACTGGGGAGCTTTATTCTTTTCACATGCTTTTCTAATTACTCCTGAAAGCCCCACTCCCTTGTTAGGGAGAGACATTCTAGCAAAAGCAGGAGCCATTATACACCTGAACACAGGAGAAGGAACACTTGTTTGTTGTCCCCTGCTTGAGGAAGGAATTAATCCTGAAGTCTGGGCAACAGAAGGACAATATGGAAGAGCAAAGAATGCCCATCCTGTTCAAGTTAAACTAAAGGATTCTGCCTCCTTTCCCTATCAACAGCAGTACCCTCTTAGATCCGAGGCCTAATAAGGACTCCAAAAGATTGTTTAGGACCTAAAAGCCCAAGGCCTAGTAAAACCATGCAATAGCCCCTGCAATACTCCAATATTAGGAGTACAGAAACCCAAAGGACAGGGGAGGTTAGTGCAAGATCTCAGGATTATCAATGAGGCTGTTGTCCCTCTATACCAAGCTGTACCTAACCCTTATACTCTGCTTTCCCAAATACCAGAGGAAGGAGAGTGGTTTACAGTCCTGGACCTTAAGGATGCCTTTTTCTGCATCCCTGTACATCCTGACTCTCAATTCTTGCTTGCCTTTGAAGATCCTTTGAACCCAACATTTCAACTCACCTGGACTATTTTATCCCAAGGGTTCAGGGATAGCCCCCATCTATTTGGCCAGGCATTAGCCCAAGACTTGAGCCAGTTCTCATACCTGGACACTCTTGTCCTTCAGTATGTGGATGATTTACTTTTAGCTGCCCATTCAAAAACCTTGTGCCATCAAGTCACCTAAGCGCTCTTAAATTTCCTCGCTACCTATGGCTACAAGGTTTCCAAACTAAAGGCTCAGCTCTGCTCACAGTAGCTTAAATACTTAAGGCTAAAATTATCCAAAGGCACCAAGGCCCTCTGTAAGGAACGTATCCAGCCTATACTGGCTTATCCTTATCCCAAAACCTTAAAGCAACTAAGAGGGTTCCTTGGCATAACAGGTTTCTGCTGAATATGGATTCCCAGGTACGGTGAAATAGCCAGGCCATTATATACACTAATTAAGGAGACTCAGAAAGCCAATACCCATTTAGTAAGATGGACACCTGAAGCAGAAGCAATATTCCAGGCCCTAAAGAAGGCCCTAACCCAAGCCCCAGTGTTAAGCTTGCCAACGGGGCAAGACTTTTCTTTATATGTCACAGAAAAGAACAGGAATAGCTCCAGGAGTCCTTACACAGGTCCAAGAGACCAGATTGCAACTCATGGCATACCTAAGTAAGGAAATTGATGTAGTGGCAAAGGGTTGGCCTCATTGTTTACAGATAGAGGTGGCAGTGCAGTCTTAGTATCTGAAGTAGTTAAAATAATACAAAGAAGAGATCTTACTGTGTGGACATCTCATGATGTAAACGGCATACTCCCTGCTAAAGAAGACTTGTGGCTGTCAGGCAACCGTTTGCTTAAATATCAGGCTCTATTACTTAAAGGGCCAGTGCTGTGACTGCTCACTTGTGCAACTCTTAACCCAGCCACATTTCTTCCAAACAATAAAGAAAAAATAGAAGATAACTGTCAACAGGTGATTGCTCAAACCTACGCCATTCGAGGGGATCTTCTAGAGTTTCCCCTGACTGATCCCGACCTCAACTTGTATACTAATGGAAGTTCTTTTGTAGAAAAAGGACTTTGAAAAGCAGGGTATGCAGTGGTCAGTATAATGGAATACTTGAAAATAAGCACCTCATTCTAGGAACAGGTGCTCAGCTGGCAGAACTAATAGCCCTCACTCAGGCACTAGAATTAGAAGAAAAAAGGGTAAATATATATATAGACTCTNTTTGGATGAACGGAGGCAAGATGGCGCACTTCCGGGTTCTTCATCCCCCCCAACTTTTCCGCGCGCGCGAAAATCCAGCCGGCGACCCGGGAAGGTGCAGACCAACTAGGCATGCGCCAGGTGACGTCAATCCGAGGAGACCAAGATTTACCTGGTCGCACCTGTGGAACGCCCCTGACACGCCCGTGCCCCGCCTATTGCCCTCCCACTCCTAGAAAAGCTGCTCCGGAGGCACGCCACGCGCGGCCTTCCTCAGTCCTCCACTCCTGTCGGGATGTCAGGACTGTGGGAACTCCGTCCGAGAGCTGTACGGGTGACTCTGGGGCCCCTTTTGTCGGGGGGCCAACAGACCTCTCCCTACCCACCTTCTTCCCTTGAAGCTAGGTGACCAAAATAAACTTGCAGTTTTGCTCCTACCCTTGCCTAGTCGCTGGTTCTTTTGTACCCGCTCTGGTGGTCTTAGAAAACAAAACATGAATTATTCAATGATGTCCACTATAACACAAGGAAAAGAAGAAAATCCTACTGCTTTTCTGGACAAGGGAGGCGTTGAGGAAGCACACCTGTCACCTGACTCTATTGAAGGCCAACTAATCTTAAAGGATAAGTTTATCACTCAGGCAGCTGTAGATATTTAAAAAAACATCAAAAGTCCACCTTAGGCCCAGAGCAAAACTTAAAACCCTGTTGAACTTGGCAACCTCAGGTTTTCATAATAGAGATCAGGAGGAGCAGGCGGAACGGGGCAAACGAGGTAAGAAAAGGCCACCGCTTTAGTCACGACCCTCAGGCAGGCAGACTTTGGAGGCTCTGGAACGTGGAAAGCCTGGGCAAATCGAAGCCTAATAGGGCTTGCTTCCAGTGTGGTCTATAAAGGCACTTTAAAAAAGATTGTGCAAATAGAAATACACCACCCTCTCGCCCATGTCCCTTATGTCAGGGGAATCACTGGAAGGCTCACTGCCCCAGGGGATGAAGGTCCTCTGAGTCAGAAGCCACTAACCAGATGATCCAGCAGCAGGACTGAGGGTGGCCGGGGCAAGTGCCAGCCCATGCCATCACCCTCACAGAGCCCTGGGTATGCTTGACCATTGAGGGCCGGGAGGTTAACTGTCTCCTGGACATTGGCGTAGCCTTCTCAGTCTTACTTTCCTGTCCCGGACAACTGTCCTCCAGATCTGTCACTATCCGAGGGGTCCTAGGACAGCCAGTCACTAGATACTTCTCCCAGTCACTAAGCTGTAACTGGGGAGCTTTATTCTTTTCACATGCTTTTCTAATTACTCCTGAAAGCCCCACTCCCTTGTTAGGGAGAGACATTCTAGCAAAAGCAGGAGCCATTATACACCTGAACACAGGAGAAGGAACACTTGTTTGTTGTCCCCTGCTTGAGGAAGGAATTAATCCTGAAGTCTGGGCAACAGAAGGACAATATGGAAGAGCAAAGAATGCCCATCCTGTTCAAGTTAAACTAAAGGATTCTGCCTCCTTTCCCTATCAACAGCAGTACCCTCTTAGATCCGAGGCCTAATAAGGACTCCAAAAGATTGTTTAGGACCTAAAAGCCCAAGGCCTAGTAAAACCATGCAATAGCCCCTGCAATACTCCAATATTAGGAGTACAGAAACCCAAAGGACAGGGGAGGTTAGTGCAAGATCTCAGGATTATCAATGAGGCTGTTGTCCCTCTATACCAAGCTGTACCTAACCCTTATACTCTGCTTTCCCAAATACCAGAGGAAGGAGAGTGGTTTACAGTCCTGGACCTTAAGGATGCCTTTTCTGCATCCCTGTACATCCTGACTCTCAATTCTTGCTTGCCTTTGAAGATCCTTTGAACCCAACATTTCAACTCACCTGGACTATTTTATCCCAAGGGTTCAGGGATAGCCCCATCTATTTGGCCAGGCATTAGCCCAAGACTTGAGCCAGTTCTCATACCTGGACACTCTTGTCCTTCAGTATGTGGATGATTTACTTTTAGCTGCCCATTCAAAACCTTGTGCCATCAAGTCACCTAAGCGCTCTTAAATTTCCTCGCTACCTATGGCTACAAGGTTTCCAAACTAAAGGCTCAGCTCTGCTCACAGTAGCTTAAATACTTAAGGCTAAAATTATCCAAAGGCACCAAGGCCCTCTGTAAGGAACGTATCCAGCCTATACTGGCTTATCCTTATCCCAAAACCTTAAAGCAACTAAGAGGGTTCCTTGGCATAACAGGTTTCTGCTGAATATGGATTCCCAGGTACGGTGAAATAGCCAGGCCATTATATACACTAATTAAGGAGACTCAGAAAGCCAATACCCATTTAGTAAGATGGACACCTGAAGCAGAAGCAATATTCCAGGCCCTAAAGAAGGCCCTAACCCAAGCCCCAGTGTTAAGCTTGCCAACGGGGCAAGACTTTTCTTTATATGTCACAGAAAAGAACAGGAATAGCTCCAGGAGTCCTTACACAGGTCCAAGAGACCAGATTGCAACTCATGGCATACCTAAGTAAGGAAATTGATGTAGTGGCAAAGGGTTGGCCTCATTGTTTACAGATAGAGGTGGCAGTGCAGTCTTAGTATCTGAAGTAGTTAAAATAATACAAAGAAGAGATCTTACTGTGTGGACATCTCATGATGTAAACGGCATACTCCCTGCTAAAGAAGACTTGTGGCTGTCAGGCAACCGTTTGCTTAAATATCAGGCTCTATTACTTAAAGGGCCAGTGCTGTGACTGCTCACTTGTGCAACTCTTAACCCAGCCACATTTCTTCCAAACAATAAAGAAAAAATAGAAGATAACTGTCAACAGGTGATTGCTCAAACCTACGCCATTCGAGGGGATCTTCTAGAGTTTCCCCTGACTGATCCCGACCTCAACTTGTATACTAATGGAAGTTCTTTTGTAGAAAAGGACTTTGAAAAGCAGGGTATGCAGTGGTCAGTATAATGGAATACTTGAAAATAAGCACCTCATTCTAGGAACAGGTGCTCAGCTGGCAGAACTAATAGCCCTCACTCAGGCACTAGAATTAGAAGAAAAAAGGGTAAATATATATATAGACTCTAAGTATGCTTACCTAGTACTCTATGACCATGCAGCAATATGGAGAGAAAGGGAATTCCTAATTTCAGAGGGAACACTTATCAAACATCAGGAAGCCATTAGGAGATTATTCTCGACTGTACAGAAACCTAAAGAGATGACAGTCTTACACTGCTGGGGTCATCAGAAAGGAAAGGAAAGGGAAATAGAAGGGAACTGCCAAAAGTATATTGAAGCCAAAAGAGCCACAAGGCAGGACCCTCCATGAGAAATGCTTATAGAAGGACCCCTAGTATGGGGTAATCCCCTCCAGGAAACCAAGCACCATTACTCAGCAGAAGAAATAGAATGAGGAACCTCACAAGGACATAGTTTCTTTCCCTCAGGATGGCTAGCCATCAAAGAAGGAAAAATAGTTTTGCCTGCAGCTAACCAAGGGAAATTACTTAAAACCCTTCACCAAAACTTTCACTCTCACTGCTTCTCTTCCATGCCGCTGTACTACCAGTAGTTCCCCTTACCAAGAGCTTCTATGGAGAATGTGGCTTCCCAGAAATATTGATGCCCCATTGTATAGGAGTTTTTCTAAAGGAAACCCCACTTTCACCACCCACACCCATATGCCTCTGCACTTCAGGCCATACACTTCAATCCCTGTATCTTTAACCTTGTTAAGTTCATCTCTTCCAGAATCTAAGTTGTAAAATTACAAATCGTTCTTCGAATGGAGCCCCAGATGCAGTCCATGACTAAGATCTACTGTGGACCCCTGAACCAGCCTGCTAGCCCATGCTCTGATATTAATGACATGGAAGGCATCCCTCCCAAGGAAATCTCAACTGCACAACCCCTACTACATCCCAATTCAGCAGGAAGCAGTTAGAGCAGTCATCGACCAACCTCCCCAACAGCACTTGGGTTTTCCTGTTGAGAGGGGGAACTGAGAGACAGGACTAGTTGGATTTCCTAGGCCAACTAAGAATCCCTAAGGCTATCTGGGAAAGGCGACCACACCCACCTTTAAGCACGAGGCTTGTAACTCAGTTCACACCCGAACAATCAGGTAGTAAAGAGGACTCACTAAAATACAAATTAGGCTAAAGCAGAAGGTAAAGAAATAGTCAAATCATGTATCACCTGAGAGCACAAGGCGGGGACAGTGATCGGGATAAAATCCCATGCATTCGAGCAGGGAGCGGCAACCCCCTTTGGGTCTCCTCCCATTTTATGGGAGCACTGTTTCACTCTATTAAATCTTGCAACTGCACACTCTTCTGGTATGTGTTTATTAGGCTCAAGCTGAACTTTCGCTCACCATCCACCCCTGCTGTTTGCCACCATCACAGACCCACCACTGACTTCCAGCCCTCTGGATCCAGCAGGGTGTTTGCTGAGTTCCTGATCTGGTGAGGTGCCCATTACCACTCCCAATCGGGCTAAAAGCTTGCCATTGTTCCTGCATGGCTAAGTCCCCAGGTTCATCTTAATCGAGCTGAACACTAGTTGCTGGGTTCCATGGTTCTCTTCCATGACCCACAGCTTCTAATACAGCTTTAATACTCTCCACACGGCCCAAGGTTCCATTCCTTGGAATCCATAAGGCCAAGAACCCCAGGTCAGAGAACAAGAGGTTTGCTGCCATCTTGGGAGCGCCCACCACCATCTTCGGAGCTCTAAGAACAATTGTTCTTAGAGCACCCCACCCCCAGTAACAATTGCATAGCTACTTCTGCCAAAGTCATCAAGATCCAAGAAACGGTATTCTATGTAGAATTCTGAGTGACTTGCTTGTCCCTTGTGAGTGTGTGTGCACTCTTCTTGATATGGAAAACAAACCTCCAGTCCCTTGTTTGAATTTAAACATCAATAAATTAATGACAACAATTCCACTTACATTTGTGTAGAGCTCTACAGCTCTTTAAAGAGAACTATGGAGGAAAGTTGAGCAAAAGATACTAAGAAAGAACAGGCAGAAAGTAAGAGAATGCTAAGAGAATGGTTTTAAAAGAAAAATGAAGAAGGAGAATCAAATATTGCATAGATGACTTTAGGGATGTGGACAAATAAAAGGTTACAGAGTTTGGAAATTAAGAAAGCATTGATGATCTTAAGAACTATTTCAGTGGAGGGGAGTGAAACATTGGGTGCCAAATACAGTTGGTTGAGAATTTAATAAGTAGCTAATCAGAATAATGAGTATTAGACAATATCTTCAAGACATAAGGAGATACAGAGAGAAATAAAATAGTAAGTAGCTTGACGGGTGACCACTGGAGCATAGAGTGGAAAGAAATTAGTTGAAAGGGTGGGTGAAAATTGAACGAGGCCATAGGACTGGGATAAGGAGGAAATATAAAGAAATTTACTGAGAATTAGATAAGAAAGAGTATGAAAAATGAAGCAAAGTTTGGCAAGAAGAAAGGCCATTCAAGGGATAAAGCACATATAAGAAAATCCTGGAATGCGGTATTGAAGACAATAAGGAAGAAAGCCCACACCCTTTCTTAATAGGGCCTGTCAGGGAAGAATGATTGTCAGCATAGCTAAAAGGGAACATATCTAAGGCTCTCCTGGGGTGGATAACACCCGGCCGTTTTAGCAGTTCCCATCCAATGCCCATTTGAGATGATACATGACATGTTTCAGATGGCAGCTTGGAAAAGGAGGCCTTTTGGGAACTGAGCATGTTTTAAAATCATTTTGCTGAAAATCAGTTAAGCAAAGAGTCAATTCACCAAATTTATCAATTCATTAAAATGTTTTCTCTTAACTATTTACAAGTTTACAGCAATTAGTATTGAATGAGATTCAGCTGATTTTTTTAAGATTTGGGGAAGTTTTGGTTGACTAATTATTTTCGTTCTTCACACTACCATTTTAAGGAATATTTACTCTGCTAAAACCTAAGTATATTATGTCATGTTTTATGTATACTTCAATACCAGTAATCAAAATTTCAGTGCTTCCTCTGGAGTTTATACTGTACTGACTCAAATGTACACTGAATAAAGCATATAATATCAGATTATACTGATTCAAATGTATTTTATTTATTTTTTTGCCTTGCTCACCCTTTGCTATATTTAAGACCCTTTTGCCCAATATATCAAGTGGAATAACCCAGTAATATTATTATTATAGCAATTAGTGGCCAAAATTTAACTTATGGAATTTTTAAAATGTATTTGTACATTACTTAGCTGTGTCACTTGGGCTCTTTGTGACTGTGGAAGAGGTAAGTTTGAGAGTTGCTGCAGGAGTACCTGGGGCAGTAGTCGCCATAAGGTCACTGGAGGACCCATGATTTCAAGGATAGAACGTGTAATCAGCCTCCCAGAAAACCAGGACACCAGGTTACTGAAGCCCAGAAAAGACCTGAGCTGGAGTGACTCCTGGAGCACTGTTAGCTAGCGTATTATTTGATTTCTATGTCATAATTTTGTTTTTAGATGTAATGTACTTCAAATTTAAAGTGCTAACCACATGATCCTTTATAATAATCCCATCTGAGCACCCTCACTTTCTTTTTCCTTCTTTGAATGGCTTCAACCTTTCCTTTTTCTGCCACTGTCAACAAGTCTATACCTTTGGATGCTTTCTGTAGTAGCATAAACATCTTTTCCTGAAAGACTGATACCAGAATAAGTGAATGCCAAAATCAATTTTATTTGGGCCAAAAATAAACCTCTTTAATGGGAGAATAACAAATTGGATTATATAAGCATATTTGTAGAGCCCTTTGGGAATGGAAAAGGGTACCTGCTGAACCATTCGTTTTGAGCATTGGCCCCATGAGGAAGCTGGTGCATGGCCCTGAGTCATTTTGCTGTGTCACACTCACAAAGTCAGCCACAAAGTAAGTAGACAGGGCAGCTGTCCACAGTGCTTGGAAAACTGGAGTTGGATTTCCCATGCTTAAGTTCTGGTCAGTAATAAGTTCAGATCACTTATTAGTTAATATTCAGCAAATGATTTAATCTCTCTCTGCCTTTTTTTCATTCATGAAACTAGGTGAGAATTCAGTGAGTTTACGTGTGTGTGTGTATGTATGTGTGTGTGTGTGTGTTTCATGCTTATGTGTGTGGCACATGATATACACTGAATACATTTTAGTTGTTTTGTACATACTGGAAAACAGCTTAGACTCACACTTTACTTGGAAGTTCTTTCCTTGTTACTTTGCATGGAGGTAAGCCTAAAAAGTGAAAATTAAGTTAAATGCTATTATTTTTCTGATATAGGATTTATTTATTCGTTCAAGAAATATTTATTGAAGGCATATCATATGTCATGCTTTGTGTTGAATGCATAATAAAATAATAGAGGAAAATAATTATGGTGTCTACCCTCGAGGAGTTTAGAGTCTAGTAGGGAGGAGCTCAAACCATAAATAAAGTGCATTTAGAATGCATGAGGTGAATGATGTGAAGGAAAAGAACAGATGTCAAACAAATGTAAAATACAAAGCTTCCATCAGTTTAAACCTGAGCTTATGATAGTGGCAACTGGAATTACTGCTGGCAAGAATACAGGTACCTTATTCTCCTCTTCACTAAAAAAATATCCTAGTAGAAAATAAATCATGTCCAGTGTTAGTCTCTTATATAATACATTTGTATCTCTAGATGCTGAGGTTGTTATAGTAGGATTCACCTATATCACCAAAGAGTTAGCTATTAAGCAGTGAATCTTTCCTCAAAAGTAAAACACAGATTGAAAGAGAAGTGGGTAATATGTAGCATGAGAGAGGATGCACTATGAAGGAGGGAGAGAGGAAATTGAGGAGAGGGTGGAAAGTCTCCCTCGGACTCCTCTCCAGGATAAATCTCCTCCATCCTGGAGCCAATTTTTTCTTTTTTGAGGCAGTCTCACTCCGTTGCCCAGGCTGGAGTGCAGTGGCATTATCTCGGCTCACTGCAACCTCTGCTTCCCAGGTTCAAGTGATTCTCCTGCCTCAGCCTCCCAAGTAGCTGGGATTACAGGCGTGCACTGCCACACCCGGCTAATTTTTGTATTTTTAGTAGAGATGCAGTTTAACCATGTTGGCCAGGCTGGTCTCGAACTCCTGACCTCAGGTGACCCACCAGTCTCAGCTTCCCAAAGTTCTGGGATTACAGGCATGAGCCACCGTGCCCGGCCTGGAGCCATTTTTCTGTGTTATGTTTACGCCCTCATGGACACCAAAGAGGGCTGAAAAGTGTACTCCAAAGGGTCTTGGGTTCCTCCACACCACTGACTCCTTCCAGTTCGGGCTTCACAGAGATAACATGACAAGGGAGGCATCGTTCCCTTGGACATAGTGGTGGCAGGTTTCTCCATGCCCAAAGGAGACCTAGATTTGCACCAACAGCATTGGTGACCAGTTGTTTCAGTTTGCCTGGAACTGAGATGTTTCCTACAGTGTGAGACATTCAGTGCTAAAACTGCGATGACCCCAGGCTAATCAGGATAGTTGGCCACCCCAATGGCAGAGGAGTCTCATGAAAGCAGATGACCTGATCTGCTTTACGCTCTGGAGCATCTCCATTTTGGGGCCCTTAGTAATGGAGTGTGGTGGTTAAATATGGAGGATTTCGGGATCAGAAAACATGTATTCAAATCTGCCTTTCACCTACAAGCTGTGTAACTGTGAGCATTTTACTCTACCTTTTTGAGCCTCCATTTCCTCACTTGTAAAATCATGACATACTTCATAGGTTTTTGTAAGGATTAAATAAATAATGAGTGCAAAGTGTTCCACACGCCGCCTGACACACTGTCAGCACATTCTGTGTGTTAGTCATTAATTTTACTACTTTTGTAGCCCTTGAGCAAATATCTGTTACTTGACTCTATCATGTTTCTGGCAGTTACAAATGGGTTTTTCCTTGGAAGTTGGAGGTTAGGGAGTAATGAATATGACACCCTCATTGCCTACTGCTATAGACTGAATGTATATGTTATGTTCCCCAAAAATTCGTATGTTTAAATGCTAACCCACAATATGATGGCATTAAAAGGTGAAGCCTTTGGAAGGTGATTAAGTCATAACAGTGGAGACTCTAAGAATGGGATTAATGCCCTTATGAAAGAAACCCCCTGAGAGCTTCCTTGCTTCTTCTGCTATGTGATGACTTGGTGAGAAGATAGCCATCTATAAACCAGGAATCAAGCCCTCACTAGACACGGAATCTGCCAGCACCTTGATCTTGGACTTCTCATCCTCCAGAACTGAGAAAAATACATTTCTTTTGTTTATAAGCCACCCATTCTATGGTATTTTGTTACAGCAGCCCAGATGGACTAAGACACCCATTCTCCCCATCCCAGACTACCTCACATCACAGCTATGATCATGCCTTCCTACATTCTTTGGAACTCAGTCATATCCCTTTGGTGTCTCCGTATCTCACCAAGGAGTGTCTTGAGCAGAATACTTCATTGTCCCAACAACCGACAGAGTCACATTCTCTCCACCTCTCCTTCATCCTTGGACACCTCCCCAGGAAGACAGGGCTACCTCATACTCATTACTATTGTTAGCATGGAAAATATTTGGCTGATTCAGCCAGAATTCAGGGGGTAAGCAGAAAGGAGAGGAGCACACTGTGCTCTTTCAAGGGTGTAGGGAAATGTACAGCCAGAAGCCAGGTCACAATCTGTCAGAAGAGAGAGGTTGGGTTTCACTGGGCAGCAGATTGGCTTTGAACCAAACCCAAAATAATCAATATGGCAAAGGACTCACTGTGTAAATGAAACAGTCAACATATATTATATAAACAGCCCAACGAGGAAGCATTTTAGCTTCCGAGCTAAAAAGATTTCTAGATTCCCAAGGAAAAGCTTAGGGGGTATAGATGGAAAGATTTGGGAAAAGCACAGAAAATGCATTAATGCTACTATGATTTTAAAAGGGTAGGGGATTTCTTGGTGCATTTTAAAACTACACCCAGTAACCCCACCAAAATTCTGAGACACCCCTTTGAAATATCCCCTCCAACACACATACACATGTCCCATGAAAATCTCTAGAACTGTGATCTGTGATAATCTATGGAGTGTGTCTCATCCTCACATCCGTGATGCCAGTGGGGAAGCAAGACTGAGACTTCATGGCTGATGAATAGAGTACTGCACTAGGAGACCAGGGATCTTCATTTCAACCCAATCCATTTGTGACAGTGGCAAATCAACCACTTCTTTGTTCTTCAGCTGCTCCAGCAGTAAAAGAATCACAGTCATTTCTGTTCATTTCTCCTGCAAAGGGTACTTGTAAAAGGGAATAAGATCACATATGTGGAGACACTCTTCAGAAGATGAGAATGTGTGCATACCTTATATTATTAATAATAAAAATTGGGTTCAAAAATTCTGCCTAGACACTGTTGTCAAAAGGCCAGGTGTGTGTAATTCCTCTGTGATGATATCAGTTCTTTGTATTACCTAGGCTTTGGAAATTTGAAGGTACTTTTTTAAGCAACAGGAGATCACTATATAATCACTTTATACTAAATATAGTAGATAGAATATAGTATATTCTCTCTATTATAGAAAGAATGTAATATATTCTTTAGTATAGAAAGTAGTAAAGACTATACTACTTTCTACTATATATAGTAAAAGACTATACTACTTTCTACTATATATATATACACTATAATCTTTCTACTATAGATTGCTATATAAGCACTTCCCACTAAATATTTCCAGTATGATCTTTGTTCAAGCAAGTTTTAACTTTTTTAAAATAACAAGTCAGAGCTTTATAATAGATATTAAGGAAGTTTCATTCTATAGCATATGTTATATATTTATTCTTCCTTTATAAAACATTTAGTTCACACTGAGAGAAACAAGTGGCTTCTGATTACAAAACATATTGAAAAACACAACCATCTTCAGATAGTATATGTTGGATAAATAACAATCACGGGAGTCACCAACTACTGTGGATATAAATATATTTTTTGAGTCATGCTGGCTATTAATCAGTGGTAACACCAACGAACAGAATGAAAAATGTTATCCTAAGCTGACTATTGAAGTGTTGCTCATAATACTTCCCATTCTTTCTCCATGTAATTAGTAACATTGCTAGTTTCGATAAGAGAACTTAGCTTCCCATATCTTTTCTGATTTCTTGGGTATTGAACAGTGTTCTATGAAGGGCAGAATCTGATATCAATTCCACTTGTGATTTGAAACTTTGCACACATCGAAATCACACTTGGAATAGGTGGAGCCATATTCTGAGTCTTTTATTCACCTATCAGTTCAGCTATATCAAGCAAATATTGCCATTAGTAAAAAGTATACACAGTTTTCTGAATCACTCTACCTGATGGCATTCTTTTGTAAGAATGTCAGCAGCCTAGGATCCATATCTTGACCTCTCAGAGCAAGAGTCCAACTTACCACCTGATTGTGCTACTTACACTTAACTACCTACTCATGTCCATGTTTCTGAATGGTTTCCTCTTCTGAGTCTAAAACCAGACAGAATCAATGATCAATTAATAATTGACAGAGCTCCATATTCTCAAGCTGAGTACTAACTTTGGCTATGTGGGTTTTGATTTGGCTCCTCTCTGAGATACAAGATACTGTTTCTAATTTCAAGAAAAGTACAACCTTCTGGGGAAGTCAACACAAATACTTGGAAAGTTAAATAACCATGCAAAATATAATAACAAGGTTGCAGTGCAGGAAATATCAAAGGACAGTAACTGGTTAAGTGTTAAGTGAACAATATTGAGATCAGTAGTTTGCAAACTGTGCTCCAGGTAACCCCAAGTGTTGGGGTGGGAGTAGGGTAACTCTCAAAGTTGCCACAGAAAATAAGAGAAGTATCAAATACGTTGAGTTTCAGCCCAATCCCACATCTTGGTTTCCACCTCCACCACAGTCACTCTTGGGTTTTTTTTTTATTGGTTTTTAAATTTTGCTTTCTATAGTGGATCTTCACAGATACAATTTCATATCAGAAAAGGACTTTGAATTTATTTTTTGAACCACAGATATATTTTTAAATGCCATAGGTTTCAAAATTACATAGTATAATCACTATGATCTGTTGTGGAGTGAGGTTTCTTGGTGAAGGAGCAGTGAAGACTCCGCAGATGTAGAAGATTTGTGTAGTTAGAAAGGTTCCAGTTAAATGATTTCATAGAAATAATAACAATAGAATAAGAAGGGTGGTTTAAGAGGCATCATCTTGGAGAAAAGTCAAATCAACATCCACACTGTCATCATTTTATAGGAGAAATCCATGTACAAATCCATGTATAAATAGCTATCTCTCGGAAAACTCAGCGGAGAAAGAGAGGTTTCCTAGTAAATGAGCAGAGACTTGACTTGCCCAACGAAGAGTCTGTGTGGGTGCAGTTCCTGGCTCCGCTAAGGCAAACATGACAGCTAGATCAGTTTCAGAAAGGAGGAGTGGGTGTCCTGGCTTGCCAGAAACCACTGGAATGGCAAAATAAGAAAACTGGGTCTTCTCTCAAAAACTCTTTCCTCTTGAATTGAGTAGGCACCCTCCAGATGGAAAGGTAAGCCGAGGACACTCTGGGAGACACCATTTCTCTCTTCAGCTGACATCAGAACCTAGGAGCAAATAGGATATCAATTCTGCTGTCATTGACTACAGAGATAGAATGAAAAGAAGCCAAAATCATTCCTCTCAGCATTTGCAGTTAATAACAATGGAATTCATGTGTATTATCTGAGCATAGGTAATGTGTTGTTCTGTTATACAAATAGAGCAAAATAATATACCAAGTTATTATAGGTATTTGTTATGGACCACATGTTTGTGTTCCTCCAAAATTCATATGTTGATACCCATTCCCCAATGCCATATTACTTGAAGGTAGGGTGTTAGGAAGGTGAATCCATCTTGCTGGGATTAGTATCCTCATAAGAAAAAGGACAGAACAGCTATCTACAAGCCAGGAAGAGGATCCTTACCAGAACCCATCCATCCTGGCACCCTGATCTCAGACTTCCATCCTCCGGAACTGTCAGAAATAAATGCTTACTGTCTAAGCCAGCCATTCTATGGTAACTTGTTACAGCAGTCCGAGCTGACAAAGACAGCGAGCACTCTTGGGCTGCAAGCACAAAACCGAAAATTTAAGCCAAAAAAAGAAGAAAAATAGAAGAATGCGAGAGTTTCTTGTAGAGTTAAAGATGATGACCAACTAAACCTCAGAAAGGACAAGAATAGGTCTGAGATTCGGGGAATCTCAGCCACAGAAGCCTGACAATCTCCTCTGTAGCAAAAAATCCAGGCAAAAATCCAGGCCATCAGCAATCATCCTTAG
Source organism: Rhinopithecus bieti (assembly GCF_001698545.2). Taxonomy (NCBI): domain Eukaryota; kingdom Metazoa; phylum Chordata; class Mammalia; order Primates; family Cercopithecidae; genus Rhinopithecus; species Rhinopithecus bieti. The sequence goes on from NW_016816905.1 coordinate 1,280,884, forward strand.
AGGGTATTGATCATGTGCCCTTGTGGATCATACTTATCTACTGAGAACTCTTAAGGCAAAAGAACATAGGTTATAATGAACTCTTTGTGTAACTTCTTTTAAAAATTGCTCTTTCTAATTAATTGTTAGAATGTGAGCAAAGCCAAAGACCCCTAGTGGTCACAATAAAGGCCCACAGCAGTTGCAGCAACAGTGCCTAGAGCCCAGAAGAAATTTCCTCTGTCCTGGTATGGAAACACAAAGAGGGAATCTGGGTCAGGAGGCAGGCAGTTCCTGATAGTCAAAGAAAAAGATGAGAATATTATTAAATATAGTGTGAATACATAAAATGTAACAACACTTGAAACCAAATAGCAACTCTCTCCTTGAAAAAAAATTATATTGCTTTCTTGGGAAGCATATATCTAAAATTATAATTCAGATTGCTTTAGGTTCCACTCAGAAACATTTTGTTAAAAGATTGCCTTACATCAGATTTGAAAAACATAAGCAGACTTTTACCAAATATAGACACAAGGATCATAAACTGAAAATAGAAACCATAAGACAGACTCTGGAAAGGAAGGGAATATTGACATTGTATTACACTTGGCAGTAAAGAAATAGAAATCCATAGTGATTTACAACCTTTACATAAGAATAAAGAATTAACTGAAAAAAAATTCAAACTATCAGAAATAGTAAGACACTTTTTAGCAATAAGAAAGAAGATTTATTTAACTTTGGAGGGAGCTGGCAGAAAAGGACTAAAATGAGAAACAATAATATTACATATTAACTTTGTTCTTAAACATCCACATTTAATGTATCAACTTTGGCTGTTGTTATATGACTTGGCAATTCAATAAAGTTACTGAAATGGAAAATTGAAAAATTTTATTGTGATTTTTCCAATTTCTCCACTAGTGGAATAGTTTAATAATAAACCATTGCATATGCTTACGGCATTCTCATTAAAATGAGTGAGCTATCATTTTTCTTTCTATTCTTAGTTATCAGCAACTTTATTTACCAATGCATATTAAGTAGAACACAAACCTCAGCTAACCATTTTTGGAGGTACCTTTTCAACAAGCAACTATTATCTACTGAGAAGACATTGAGTTTTTAAGCTGAAAGGAGCCCTAATAGTTTTATATTACATATGTCACATTATAAATGAGGAAACTGAGGCTCAGTGAAATTTAGTAACCGGTCCTAAGCCAATAGCTACTCAATGGCAGAGAAGATGTCATGCTTCCAGACTGTCTTATTACAGTAACTATCCTAGAGTCCTAATATTTCTTCTCTATCAGCTTTTGAATATAGGCCTACAGATTCCTGTGTGGCAAAAGAAGAAAAAGGCAGACAATGAAGACATCCTTGATTTATTAAAAGGTTACTTTAGCCTTATCACAAGGAACTGTAGTTTGAAAAAAAAAAAAATACCATTTGTATTCACCTCTGATTAGGCATGGAAATTTTCCTATTGGATTTATAAAACTGCCCCCAGCTTTTACATTTTTTAACATTCTACGAAATGTCTCTCCGCATTCTCATCAGAATCATGCAGAATATTGATGACTCTCTAATTTGTAAGACAATATCTTCATAGAGTTACATTAATTCCTTTGTTGGTCTTTGCAGAGTAAGTCTATTTCCAATCTGGCACCTGCTATTAAGCTGCTCATATCACTAATTTATTTTCCTTTAAAATAGCCATTTAGGCATGTTTTCTTTGGCTCAGACTCTACATAAAACATCTATGTTAGCTATTAACCCTCCTGAGGGAGTGGGCTTGATCAGAAGAGGAATGGACTGGAACTGAAAGACCCAAAGGTGGATCCAACTTTCAGTTCAGTTGCCAATAACCCATGTGACATTGAGCAAATCATTTATCTTCTCCGAACATTTTGTCTTGTGTAAAATGAAGAAGGTCAATTTTATGACCCCTAAGATTTAAGTCTCCGCATTTCTTTCTTCTTTCTTTCTTTCTTTTTTTTTTTTTTTGTTACAGAGTTTCACTCTTGTTGCCCAGGCTGAAGTGCAATGGCGCGATCTCGGCTCACTGCAACCTCTGCCTTCTGGGTTCAAGCAATTCTCCTGCTTCATCCTCCCACCTCATCCTCCCTAGTAGCTGGGATTGCAGGCATGCACTACCATGCCCGGTTAATTTTGTATTTTTTAAATAGAGACAAGATTTCTCCATGTTGGTCAGGCTGGTCTTGAACACCCAATCTCAGGCAATCCACCTGCTTTGGCCTCCCAAAGTGCTGGGATTACAGGCGTGAGCCACCACGCCCGGCAAATCTCTCTGTATTTCTAAATTGATCATTTTTAAGCCAAGTCTAACAACAATTATTCTGCTTGTACCCTAAACTTACATCCTATTTACCCCTAAACACCTGGTTCATATTTCAGTCCTAGCACTGAGACAAGGAAATAAAATACAATGAAGTGTGATGTCTCTCTTACTACACCATGAACCCCATGAAAGGTTAACTCATTTTTATAGGCTCAATGCCTGGCAGAGCAGATATTCTATAAATGTTTGATATATGGACGAATAAAGGAATGATTGCTACAACGTAATAGTAAGAAGAGCTTAAGTGTATGAGTTTACATTATCTCTGTAAATAGCCCAGAGATCATTATCCTGAATCTTATCAGAAGAACTAGCACTTACATGTAATTTTGCCTGTTCACAGCATAATGGACTTCACAGTACATCTCTTAGAGTTTGATCTCTTCTTGCCTAATCACATACTCTTAACCTTCTTTCTTGACCATAAACTTTTTGAGAACAAGATCTGTGTGCCTGATTCATCCTACAGTTGCATACCTATTCATAGCGCTTATGAAATCTTCCACCAATTTTAACTGATTAAGTAAACTTACAATAGTGGTCAAATAAAATAAATGATGTATTTGTAACCAGGTACTCTTTGTCAAGGAAAAGGTTTGGAACAAGTTATCAGTGATGATAAAATTCTGACTTGTTACTCTTTCACTCTATATGAATCTCAAATTTTCATCTCTGAAAAGAAATCACTTATACCTGGTGACTTTATTTTTCCTTCATATATGGTCAGTTCATAATAAATGTATCCAGTGAGATCTCACAGAACAGAGAAAGCATGAAGACAGTGAAATTTCAGTTGTGATTCCAAAAAACAGTCTTAATAGAATTGTATTTTCACGGTTTCATTTTATATAAAATGCAGTGTTGTGGCATAAGCATTTCTCCTGACTTGCATGCAAATTATCTCTGTGTTGCTTCAATAGAGTCTTTGTCAAATGTTAATAGTCCACTACTTTGCATGCTATGAAAGAATACCACAATATTGACTCTCAGTGGGATGTCTTGCCCTCTCTTGACTTATCATGTGATTTCATTTTCTTAAAGAAAATGTCTTTTTATTTTCAGGCATGTCTATTTCTTTGGTCAAGGGTTGTTTTTCCTACATGCAATTCTTTTTTCAGGCAGCATAAGTTCCTTCAGTGCTGTCTCCCAGCTTTCACACATTTGCAATTCCATATTGACATAAACAATCTATATTAACACATATATAATGTTAATATTTTCTAACTCACTTTTAAATAGTTATCACAATTCTAATTATGCCATTAATCCATTGTAATTAGACTCATTATTATAAATATGATTTGTTCATGGGGATCTTCATTATTGTAAGCAGTATTTCATATTACTGTTATAAATGCTACCAATAAACCACAATTGTTAGAAACATCCTTAATGTATTTAATGTTTGTTTTTTCAGGTCCCTCATAATCAACATGGACATATTTATGTCTATATAAACTTCAAAAGAACCAAATGATCTTTTACTCCTAAAAAGTTACTGACATGTTAATAAAAATAATAGCTAAACTTTATTGAGTTCTTTCCAAGTGTCAGTTACTCTTCCAACACTCAATGCTTTAAGGTAGATTACGTCATTAATTTTCACAAGGTTGCTAGGAGGTAGAAGTTTCAATTACCCTCATTTTACAGAAAAGAAAACTGAGACTTAGACACATTAAATAATTACACAAATATTTAAACTAATAAGTGATAGAAATGAAACCCGTACCATTTCATTCCATGTTACTATGCTTTGAGGGTGAGGATGAATCTGCTTATTTTGGAAGTTATCTAGCGTACTTCTTGCATCTGCGTAATTATTTCTCTGAACTCAAGTTTGCATATCATTTTAAAATTCTGTCATAAAATCAAAAGTATGTAAAGAGTGCAAATTGAAATCTTTGCAATAGAAATTATAGGCTATCAAAAATATAATGAATTATTATTACTGAGAAATTAGCAAATAGAGTAAATCAAATAGGAGCATAATATAAGTATTATATAATTATCAGCATAGTTTCCTAACTGTGAATTTTCTAGTGTTAACTGATTAATTTTAAAGTTAATAAGCTTATTCACTGTGTACCTTGGAAGCATTTTCTCTTTAGTGTGTAAGGTTTAAAGTTTAATTTCTTTTCACAGAGATTAATCAAAGGTTTTCTCGCCACCAAAAGATAATAAAGAAAAAATGATTAAAAGTAAATTTAACCACAAAGGTTTTGATAGTACCACATTACATTCCATCCATTTTAGGAATTGATTTTTTTGTAAAGAAGCAAATATATAAAATCTGATATTCATTGTTTCCCTTATTATTTTCCATTTACTGTAGTCCAATTAGTATCATATCCATGAAGATTATGTGCATCAAATAAATATAAAACCATTTTCTCTCTGAAAGTTTAGAAACCTATGAGCCTTTTAGAAAATATGACTAACATGTTATTTTAATAAAGATAGCTTACAATTCAGGAATACTTCCTGGTTCACTATCTGAAACCAAAACTATATGAAATTTAGCCAAAATATTCCTTGCTTTAATTTTGTTTTATGAAAATTAAAAAGTTTAAATATTTACACTGGGGAGTAAATTAAGTAACTTGAGAATATAAGGAATAAATAGACTTTAGAGCAAAACAATGCATTATGGTCTATTTCAAAACCACTGTTCTAGTCACGCATCAAAAACTTACTGAATGTTTATCATACTCAAGACCCAGTGAGGCATACTCTATGGGATATGACTTCAAAGAGCTCATCTTTTAGACTATTTTGTTTATTTTGTTTGTTTTTGTTATGAAAATAATAAAACAGACATCGCTTTCACAGCAGCTAGATTTAAGAAAGGTTAAATATTTATTATCTTGTTTTATTATGTAAAATCCAGTAGACATATCAACAACTCAGTTTTCACTTAGAGTTCTGTACACCCAAGCCTTGTGAGACATATGGCACTATTACATTTCTGGTTTGCCAAACCATCTATTAAGACTTCCCTTCAATCGAAATAGAAATGATACTTATGTACAAGGGTGATTTTACAGGAGTAAAGTTTTAAGAACTGTATCGCTGTTTTAAAGAAACGGAAGGTGAAGGAGAACAGGAATAACATGCTAAGTAGTTATGGACTAGTGGACTATAGGAGACACAGCTGGATCCAATGCTAGCTTTTCCCCCTACCAGATACATAGACTTAGATGTGTTTTTCTCATCCATAAATAGACATAATTGTACTTTTTCCCTAATAGAGCTTTTGGGAGAATTACATGATGTAATTGAAGCACTTAACACAATGCTAGGAACAAAGAACATGTTTAATAAATGGTAGTCATCTTCATAATTATTGGAAATGAAGTAACCTGGAGAGGAAGAGGTAAGATGTCATTTTTCAGGGATGCTGTAACAGCAATTTTTTTTTTGAGATGGAGTCTTGCTCTTGTCACCCAGGCTGGAGTGCAATGGCACGATCTCGGCTCACTGGAACCTCCACCTCCAGGGTTCAAGTGATTATCCTGCCTCAGCCTCCTGAGTAGCTGGAATTATAGGTGCCAGCCACCATGCTTGGCTAATTTTTGTATTTTTTTTTAACAGAGATGGGGTTTCGCCATGTTGGCCAGGCTGGTCTCAAACTCCTGACCTCATGATCCAACCGCCTCGGCCTCCCAAAGTGACAACAATTTTTAAAACTGCAACAACAACAAGAATTTATATCACTATCTATACTTCCTTGGTATGTTATCGTAAAGCAACTAAGTTTGGGTTGGGCTGAAGAATGAAGTGCAATTCCTTCATGATTAGTGATTTTGAGGGCCTTTTCGTGTGTCTGTTGGCCATTTATAAGTAAATTAGTATAGCCATTAAGGAAAACAGTATCGAGGTTCCTCAAAAAATTAAAAACACAACTACCGTTTGATCCAGCAATCCTACTTTTGGGCATATGTCCAAAGGAAATAAAATCAGTATCTCGAAGAGTTATCTGCATTCCCATGATCATTGCAGCATTATTCACAATAGCCAAGATATGGAAACAACGTAAGATCCATTGACAGATGAAGGAAGAAAGAAAATGTGAAATATATATACAACACAATATCATTCAACCATTAAAAAAAAAGAAGGAAATCTTGCCATTTTTGACAACATAGATGAACCTAGGGGACATTATATTAAGTGAAATAGGCCAGACACAAAATGACAAATAATGTATGATCTCATTTATGTGTGGAATGTAAAGAAGTCAAATTCATGGAAGCAGAGAGTAGAATGATGGTTGCCCAGGTCCGGGAAGAGGGAGAAACAGGGAGATGTTGGTCAAAGCATTCATGTTTTCAGTTATAAGTTTTGGGAATCTAATATACAGCATGATGACTATAATTAATAATACCATATTGTATACTTGAAATTTGCTAAGAGAGTAGATCTTAAGTGTTCTCAAAACTAAAACACTATGAGGCGATAGATGTGTTAATTAGAGTCATTGTGATAATTATTTAGTGATATATACATATCAAATCACATTTTCCTTAAATATATAAAATTATTATTTGTCAATATATCTCAATAAACCTGGGAAAAAATAACTTCAGGCATATTTTATTACCATAAGCCATGTAGTTAAGAGACGTGAAATGAGTAGTTGACCTAAGGAAGAACCACATGTTCTGAAGAAACTGGGGATAATTAACTTGTTAAATAATTCACTAAAATTAACCATTAGTCATGTTGTGAACCGTTTGGTCATGGTTGAAAAGGTTGTGTAAAACAGTGATGCTTACAATACAAAATTCTACGTACAAAATTCCTTACTTGAGATCAAAGATCCTAATTAAAAGACCCAAATTAGAGTTACACCAAATGCAAAAAGGTAAAATAAGGGAAATGGCAATATTAGAGTTATTGTTCTACTTAATATTAACTATAAAGATGAATCATATAGATTTGTTTTTTGTAATAAAAAATCATTAAATATCAATAATTTCATAAGGCAAACTAATAGTTTGGCTGGGTTTCTTCATGACATAGTCTGACTTCAGCATAGCATTGCAAGTCTACATCACAGACAGGAATAACTTAAATCTCCTATTCTTGTAGAGGCCATTGCCCAAGTGAGGAGGTTAGACAAAATAGACAAGAACCAATTTTCTGAAGGAAGCTGAAGAACATAAGTATAATAACATTATGAAAATGTACTTGGCTATGTCACATCTGCCATAAGAATGTATTTTCTTTAGAGCAGTCCTTGCATGATCCTTAGACTGTCAATTATTCTCAAGTGGCCAATAATCCAATTCTACTGGTTACAAATTTGTATGCATGTCAAACCCCCTTTTTGAATAATTTTGAGCTCTGACCTAAATCCTTTACTTTTAAAAAATTAATTTGGGGAATGATAGACACAGCTAACCTATATATTTCAGGTTCCTAGCTCCTTCCACAGCACATGGAAAACCTCACTTCCCAATGCACTTGCAGTTAGGCAGAACCACAGGGCCTAGTTCTGTCCAGTGAAATGTGAGCAGGGCTGAAAAACTGAAAAGACCCATAGAGTCCCCCTTCTTCACTGTAACAATCAAGTAAGTCTTGAATTGAGATTTTGAGATAACAGAGCAACAAAATCAAAAGACCTTAAATTGCCAAGTCACCTTGTGGAAGACAACTGAAGAATCACTCAAATCCCCTGGGTCTGCATGAGGAAGAAATTAACTTTGATTGTGTAAAGGCATTGAGAGATTGGAGTTGTTTGTTACCTCATAATAACCTAATCTATCCTGATTGCAACTAACTTCAAAAACATACAGGGCCCAAACAACTGTTAATTCCTCAGATACTCTGCTTACTACTAGGCTATTAAAGAAATGCATATAAAAAGGATATTAAATGGAACTACTGTAAAATGACCTCAGAGATTAGAATATAATCTTTTTAATTTTTTAATTCTTTAAATTTTCTCTACTTTGGAGAGTTGTTTAAAAAATTAAAAACAGAAAATTTAAACATCCCTCCCCACAGCATATGCCCCCTTTCCAGAAAAGACTTGGATGTGTAGGTATTTGGTTTTGTTTGTTTGTTTTCATTTAAGGAAGAGTTATTTAGGGTTGGAGACTGAAAATTTGCAGCTGGGACCTGAGATTTGAGATCTAAAATCTTCAATCCTGTTTTATAAAAATGTGTCTAGAGAGGATTGAATTAAAGTCTTTGGAGGCCCAAGCCCTGGAGATATTTTGTTTGGCCCTGACCCCTCTATCTATATGTAATTCAATATGGCAAAGCAAAGTCATAAATATGTGTAAGGAATTCTAACCAAGTTTAGATGTTTTTTCTTATAACTACGCTGTTGTTCCTTATTTCTCTTTCTTATTTTTTAAACCATCAAAGATTAAACTGTTTTCACAAGACATTTTTTTGTCCATTATTTTGCTATAGCCCTAAGCACTGTGCCTGTATAACTTAGAACAAACTACCATCAAGTGATCAAATAAGGTTTATGTAGTCACTAAATTTCAGTATGAAATTGAGAAGAGTCATACATATAAAAGAGGATAGTTTACCTTACAGAATAATCAAATTAGGCTCTTCTTAGTTATTTAGAACAAGATAGATATAATATCCAAAATAGTTTTAAAAATCAACAAACAAAGTAATGTAAGTTTTCCTCATAGAGAATCAGTTTCTAGCCTTGCTTCTGGAGTTTTAAGCCAAATAGAGCTACTCATGTGCAATCCTGCCAATAAAAATGGACTAAATCCCACTAGCAAATACTGTCTTCAGCGTTCTGCCTTTCCTTCATCCTTGCTTCTTGCTCTCACCTACTCTACCCAAATTCTGAACTTTGAATGTTGGCACTTTTGAACTTGATCAAAAAGAATTTGTTCTCTGGTTTTTAAGCCCTGCCATGCCTCAGGATTTTGAGTGTACATGGCCTGATGCCCATCCTGTTCTGCTCCTGTTTTGAAGAAAAACTATTATAGCTACTATTTAGCGAACAAATGCTGTATGCTAGGCATGTGCCGAACACTTAATACGCATCACCCCAAAATAATATCCACCAGACCCTGACTGATGAGTATTTTTACCATCTTATAGTGATTGGGGCAATGAAGGAACTTGAGAAAAATTAAATGGCAAGAGACCAGGATTTGATCACGGCAATTCTGTACTTTTAACTACTACTTATATCATCCCTGCAACCATATTTTCATTAAAAATATGTATTTACCAAGCACCTACTATGTTCTAGGTTCTGTGCTAAATAATGATTATACAGATGTGAACATGTAGACAGGGTCTTTAATTTCATGGCAATTGCATTTTAATGGAGATTATGTCATAATATGTAAATAAATAAATAATCCATTTTCAAAATTGGCCTTTAAAAATAGATTAAAGTGATGTGGAAGGACTGGAGGGGTATGTGGCCACATTCGATGGGTAGGGAGGAAAGGAACATTCAGAACGAATCAGTAGAAATTTTGGGCTCTGAACATTCCAGACAGAGGGAATTACAAGTTTACAGATGCAAGGTCAAAAGTGAGCAAGCTATCTTCAAGAAATAAAAAGTCATCTAGTATGACCAACTTAGTGATAAGAGAGGTAGACAGAGTTACCTCTCCTATGGGGCCTTGCCACCTATGCTAAGAGAATTTAATTCTAGGTCCAATGGGAACCACATTTTAAGGAGGGAAGTGGCATAATTGTAACATAATTTTTTAAGTATAGGTAATGCATCCTTTTTAATAACGGAGAGAGGCGCAAGAAAGATATAAAAGCATAAGGTAAAAAGACCAAAGCACAAAAGCCTAAAAAAAATAGATTTTTGTACCCTCAGCAATCCGTTCTATCCCAGGAAATAATGGAGTATGTGGGAGATGAAGGATCAGATTTTAATTTACTAATATTTAATGATATTAACATCTCTGGCTGTCATCTCTTCAGGCTTGGATATCCTCCCAAGGTCAAATACTTGCTCTCATATTGGTACTTTAACATTATGGTTTCAAAATTCCAGGTAACCCCTGCAATAAATTCCAGGGTCTATGGTTTCTACTCACAAAGCATGTTGTAGGTGGAAAATGAATACATTACAACCGTAAAATAATTTATTAGGCATTACATATTGAGAAAGCAAAACAGACAGAATCCTTATAATCAAAGACTTATCTTCTTTCATGGAAGGAAAAAAGATGGTGCCCACATGTACAAAATCCATCTGGACAGACTTTATAGAGATGTCATTTTACTATTCAATGTTTTCTTTTGTAATAAAACTCAGAAGGCATAGTGCTGTAAAAATACGTACTTTTTAAACTCTGAGACTTTGTTCATAAGAAAATGAAATGAATCTTTTCACAATCCTTAGGAATTTGGTTATAGAATTTACAAGTCACCTTTGTAACAACTATAAATAAATTTCCAAATTCCTTTCAGACATACCCCACCCTATTGCAGCTTCTAAGGTTGAGAGAAAAAAAAAGTATCAAAGTTAAAAACACAAGACTACAACCAAATCTTAACAATTTTCTTCTTTAATCCATGGCATAAAATCTCATATTAACTAGTTTATGAGGAGTATCATGAGAAATAACTAACAAGCTTAAAATCTGGAGTCTGGAGCCAGAAATTCAAATATAGAGGGAAAACACAGGAACTAAGGTGACTTCCAGAATAAATATGAGTGTCCTAGAAGTAACAAAAAAAAATTCAGTGTATTTTAACAACTAAACTGCAGGGTAACTTCATGCCCCTGGGAAAAAGAGAATCTTTATTTTTTCATAAAAGGATAAAGAACACACACACATTTTGAGAACAATAAAAACTGTAACTATGGAAAGGCCATCTGGGTAACTAGATTATCTCTACAAAACACTCTTCACTATTTTATTTAGTTGTATTTTAAGTACCTCAGTAAATTAGGTTTCACTCTCCTTAAAAATTTTCTACCAAACCATTAGGTATTATTGCTAATCAGTAACCAATAATCCCTACCAACTAGTTTAAAGTATGCCACATGCCTGTGTCTTACTGATATTCTTATTCCTATTTTTTTCACTAGGACCATCTTATCAAAATAATGTTTTTTATAAAGGTTAAAGTTCTAATTGGGAAAATAGTAGCTGGCAGTGGCTTAGCGGTGAGTTAATTTCTAAGACTCAAGGAGAAAAATTCAATTACCTATAAGGTCTCCTCTCATTTTTTATTAGTTGTAAAACAAATAAATATCTAGGAGAGATTCCTTTTCCTTCAATATCTAGGAGAGATTCCTTTTCTTTCATGGGCACCATTTGGGGTTGGGGTATTTGGGGAACTGGAATTCCCTGGGCTGCCTGATACACACATGTATGAGCACAGTAAGGCACAGCCGAAGGCCTCCCACTTTCTCTAACTCATACTTGACAAGAAAAATAACATTCTCATCAAGCTCACTCTGAAGCAGCATGTCGCAGTAGAAAATACACAGAATGCGAAGTCAGAAGACTTGATGTCTAGTCTCAGTTCTGCCAGAATCTAGTGGTTTGACCATGAGCAAGCAAGCCCCTTAGGCATCTTGAAACTCAGCATCTTCATTCACACAATGAACTGTAGCCAAGGATCCCTCCAACCTCAAAATTTTATAATATGATGACACTCAGCTAAGAAACTAGAACCAGACAGTCCTAATTAAAATATTATACCAATAGTTATACAATACATGCGGCTGAATATGAAAATGTAAAAATTCACGCTGCCAATGAACATGTAAAATTTTACAGTGTGAAGAAGGGAGTTTTGATAGCTTGAAAAGTAGGACAAAACTTTCTTATATGTGAGAAAGAACAGTGAGAAGAATTTGACCATGTTTGAATATTACTTCAAATCTCAAGTTTTATGGGTACTTTCCATTGTAAGAGGAAAATCAACAAATTTGAAGATGGGTGAATCTCAAGTCATTATTATTATCATCTGTAAGAAATCAAAACTGAAAAACCCATAAATAGATCTCAAACTTCTTTTATTTGGCAAATTAAATTTCCTCTCCAAATATCATGGTAAATTAACAAACTTTATTCTCTTCTCATTTTTCTTGAAATTGAGAAATGATTAAAAGGCATAGGAGAGAAGAAAGATATAGAAGGGTGCTGAATAATCCATACCTTTAGTAGATATTCTGTAATTAAAAAGTTAGATTTGGGCAGGGCACAGTGGCTCACGTCTGTAATCCCAGAACTTTGAGAGGCCGAGGTGGGTAGATCACTTGAGGCCAGGAGTTCGAGACCAGCCTGGCCAACATGATGAAACCATGTTTCTACTAAAAACACAAAAATTAGCTGTGCCCGTAGTTCCAGCTTCTCAGGATGCTGAGGCATGAGAATCTCTTGAACCTGGGAGGTGGAGGTTACAGTGAGCCATCATACCACTGCACTCTAGCCTGGTCAACAGAATGAGACTCTGTCTCACAAAAATAAATAAAAATAAATAAATAAAAGTTGGATTCAAGACCAAGGTTTTGTGTTCCAATAAATTATTTTACTCCTGTATATGTAAATCCGTGGTTTCCAAACTTTTCTGATAAAGCAGTGCATCAGTTAGAAATGTTCATTATATGTCACCAATATTTATTTATTTGTTAACTTATTAATAGGATTGCTTATTTATTACACACACCATTGTACATTATAAAACATACACACAAGTTAATTTGAAAAATCATTTAATGATGAAACATATCATATTTATTAATATTTTGCTTGCCACAATGTTTCATATTATCATTGGCATTGGCCTACATCTCAAAATACAATAAATATATTCAAGGCAAGGTTCATCATTAATAAAAGTAAATGGAAGCCTATATCTCAATGGAAGGGAGGAGCTGATTTCTTGTAAGTCTGAATAAGATAGATCATCACTGTTGCTAACCTCTTCCATTAGGCTAAGAATACAGTAGGAAACGTGTCAACTCCATCAATTTCCTGTTGTTGCTTAAACTTGTATTACTGGTATTGTCTTCTCTGCAGAAATCCCTGTAAGCCACTTTTCCATTCTGATACTTCCACTTGGTTAAAATCGGATAATAGAATCTTCAGTGCCTTAAGAGAACACACATAAACATCAATACGAGGCAACACACTGGAAATGAAAGAAGTGTAAAGACCACACGGTAGCCCCTCCATACTGTGACTCTCCCAGTGTTTCCTCAGGATATCTCTGAAAGGAAGGATAAGAGACCAGCTGACCTCTAGGCAAATAAGGGCGCCAATTTCTATCTGTTTATTGCACATTTGCAGAGGCTTAGTTTCTTTTTTATTAAAAAATATAAGTGGAAGCTCTAATATTTATTCCTCATGGCCTACTTTGGAGACCAAGAGTATAAACAGTTGTGGTAGGTAGCTGAAGCTGTTATTGGAAGCATTTGATACTTTGCTTGAATAGCAACAGGTCATGGCTATGCTCTAGGCACCCAGCTGCATGTGACTCCTACATTGTGATCAGTTGGGAACTTTCATAGAGCATTTTTTCCCATATTGTAACTAGATAATTCTTTCTCCTGTGAGCTTCAACCATTCATGACTGTAGAAAAAAAAAAAAACAAAAAAAAAGGAGTAAAAGGTATTCATTCATCTTGAACTCTTATTGTACTCTCAGGTTAACATAAGAGTATTCTTGAAGCCTCAATTATTCTGAGAAGGGCTGCAAAGGGTTATTTACTGGTTAAAGGTCACACCATTACACCTTTCAATTGCAGGAGTGATCCTAAAATGATTCATGACACTGTGTGAGTGTAGATTCTATCTAAACTCCTTGTTTCTTTTGTACTATATTCTGTGTAATTTGTCTTAGTCTGCTTGGGCTGCCATGACAAAATATCATACACTGGGTGCCTTACATGACAGAAATTTGTTTCTCACTGTTCTGGAGACTGGAAAGTCCAAAATCAAGGTGCCAGCTGATTCAGTTCAGGCTCCCTTCCTGGCTTGCAAGTGGCCACCTTCCCAGTATCGGCTGACACCACCTTTCCTCAGTGTATGCATATGAAGACAGGCAGTGAGTTATCAGATGTCTCTTCTCATAAGGACACTAATACTATCAGATCAGGGCCAAGTTACTTCCTTAAAGGCCCTATCCCCAAATACAGTCATATTTGGGGATCAGGGTTTCAACACATGAATCTTGTGGGAACACAAAACTTCATTTTATAATATAATTTATATGGTTACTTTCAACAAATATTTATTGAATGCTTTCTATGTTCCTGGCACTATAACCAAGTTGCTGTTCTCACTGTAGGGGGAAAACAGCAGACAATGCACACGCACATGTTAACTTGTGTATTAAAAGGGAAACTAAAGTAAATTAAGGAGACAAAGAATGAGGGGGTTGAGAAAGGGGGCTATTTGTAGACATGGGAGTAGACATCTGATGTAACCGAGGAGCAAGACTCCAAATATTTGCAGGAGTTTTAGTTCAAAGGTCAAGAGACAGGAGAGTGAGGTTGAAAGAGCAAAAGAAAGCCAGAGAATCTGTGACAAGATGTAGGAGAGGACAGTGGTAGCGTAGGAGGTAAGAGAGGTGAGGTGGCAAGCGGGTAAGACCTTGACGGACAGGGTCATATTGTATTGTATTCTGAGAGCAACAGAAAGCCATTGAGCGTTTTTGTTGTTGTTGTTTGTTTGTTTGTTTGTTTTGAGCAGAGGATTGACATGAATTATGATATATACTTTCAAAAGTGTCACATTAAACGCTATCTGGATAACAGACTATAGGGGCAAGACTAAGAGTAGAAAGACAAGTTTAGAGGCTTTTTCACAAATCCAAGTAAACAATGCTAGTTTGGAAGATAGTAGACCTGGGATTTGAAATACCTTCGGAAGATGGAGATATCAGGATTTCCTAATGGATTAAATGTGGGATATGAAAGAAAGGGTAACAACATCAAAATCTTTGCTGGCTTGAAATAATTCTAGGGGCAGGGAGCAGTAGCTCACACCTGTAATCCCAGCACTTTGGGAGGCCAAGGCTGGTGGATCACTTGAGGCCAGGAGTTCGAGATCAGCCTGGCCATCTTGAGGAAACTCCATCTCTACTAAAAATATGAAAATTAGCTGGGCATGGTCATGCACCAGTGGCTGTAGTCCCAGCTATTCGGGAAGCACCTTGAACCCGAGAGGTGGCGGTTGCAGTGAGCTGAGGTTGTGCTACTGCATTCCAGCCTGGGTGACACAGTAAGACCCTGTATCAGAAACAAAAAAAGAAAGAGAAGTAAAAAGAAATAATTCTAGGGATCAAATCAAAAGAGGAATCTAAAATTAAAACCACTCAGAGGATGTGCTCTCCTACCACTCCATGCCTCCACACACAACTTTTCAAAGGTGCAATTAGTCATTTTTGCACTTGACTGTTTAGCAGGTGTCTCCTCCCTTATCATAATGTAAGCAAGCTCCTAAAAGGCAGGACTTGTATTTATCTATGTGGTTCCCACTTATATTACCTGCACCAAGCTCAATGCCAGCCAGTTGCTGAGCTCTCATTGCATTCTTTAAAGAATGAATGGGACCAGTCAGGAGAGGTTTCTCATGCCTGTAATCCTAGTACTTTGGGAGGCCAAGGCAGATGAATCACCTGAAGTCAGGAGTTTCAGACCAGTCTGGCCAACATGGTGAAACCCTGCCTCTACTAAAAATACAAAATATGAGTGGGGCGCAGTGGCGCATACCTGTAAATCCAGCTACTCAGGAGGCTGGGGCATGAGAATTGCTTGAACTCAGGAGGCAGAGTTTACAGTGAGCAGAGGTGATCACTGCACTCCAGCGTGGGCAACAGAGCTAGACTCCATCTCAAAAAAAAAAGAAAAAGAATGAATGGGACCAGGTGTGGTGACTCATACATGTAATCCCAGCACTTTGGGGAGCCAAGTTGGAGGATGACATGAGGGTGGAAGTTCAAGGTTATAGTGAGCTATGATAGTGTCACTGCAGTCTAGCCTGGGCCACAGAGTGAGACCTTGTCTTTAAAAAAGAAAAGAAAAAGGTCACTTCCAAGACGGCCGAATAGGAACAGCTCCAGTCTACAGCTTCCAGTGAGACTGATGCAGAAGATGGGTGATTTCTGCATTTCCAACTGAGGTACTTGGTTCATCTCATTGGGACTGATTGGACAGTGGGTGCAGCCCATGGAGGGCCAGCTGAAGCAGGGTGGGACATCGCCTCACCTGGGAAGTGCAAGGGGTCAGAGGATTTCCCTTTCCTAGCCAAGGGAAGCCGTGAGTGACTGTACCTGGAGGAATTGCACACTTCTGCCCAAACACTGCATTTTTCCCATGGTCTTTGCAACTGGCAGACCAGTAGATTCCCTCCCATGCCTGGCTCGGTGGGTCCCATGCCCATGGAGCCTTGCTTGCAGCTAGTGCAGCAGTCTGAGATTGATCTGGAATGCTGGAGCTTGGCAGAGGGAGGGGCGTCTGTCACTGCTGAGGTTTGAGTAGGTAGTTCTACGCTCACAGTGTAAACAAAGCAGCAGGGAAGCTCGAACTGGGCAGTGTCCACCACAGCTCAGTAAGCCCTACTGCCTCTCTAGATTTTAACTCTGGTGGCAGGGCGTATCTGAACAAAAGGCAGCAGACAGCTTCTGCAGACTTAAACGTCCCTGCCTGACAGCTCTGAAGAGAGCAGTGCTTCTCCCAGCACAGTGTTCGAGATCTGATAATGGACAGACTGCCTCCTCAAGTGGGTCCCTGACCCCCATGTAGCCTGACTGGGAGACACTTCCCAGTGGGGACCAATGGACACCTCATTCTGGTGGGCGTCCCTCTGGGATGAAGCTTCCAGAGGAAGGATCCGGCAGCAATATTTGCTATTCTGCAGCCTCTGCTGGTGATACCTAGGAAAACAGGGTCTGGAGTGGACCTCCAGCAAACTCCAACAGACTTGCAGCTGAGGGGCCTGTTAGAAGGAAAACTAACAAAACAGAAAGGAATAGCATCGATATCAACAAAAAGGACATCCACATCAAAACTCCACCTGTAGGTCACCAACATCAAAGACCAAAGATAGATAAAAACACAAAGATTGGGAGAAACCAGAGCAGAAAGGCTGAAAATTCCAAAAACCAGAATGCCTCTCCTCCTCCAAAGGAACACAACTCCTCACCAGCAAGGGAACAAAACTGGATGGAGAATGAGTTTGATGAGTTAACAGAAGTAGGCTTCAGAAAGTTGGTAACAACAAACTTCTTGGATCTAAAGGAGCATATTCTAACCATTCTAACCCATCACAAGGAAGCCAAAAACCTTGAAAAAAGTTAGATGAATGGCTAACTAGAATAACCAGTGTAGAGAAAAGCTTAAATGACCTGATGGAGCTGAAAACCACAGTACGAGAACTGTATGAAGCATATATAAGCTTCAATAGCTGATTCGATCAACCAGAAGAAAGGATATCAGTGACTGAAGATCAAATTAATGAAATAAAATGAGAAGATAAGATTAGAGAAAAAAGAGTGAAAAGAAATGAACAAAGCCTTCAAGAAATATGGGACTACATGAAAAGACCAAATCTGTTTGATTGGTGTACCTAAAAGTGACAGGTAGAATGGAACTAAGAAAACACTCTCCAGGATATTATCCAGGAGAAATTCCCCAACCTAGCAAGGCAGGCCAAAATTCAAATTTTGGAAATACAGAGAACACCATAAAGATACTCCTCAAGAAGAGCAACCCCAAGACACATAATTGTCAGATTCACCAAGGTTGAAATGAAGGAAGGAATGTTGAGGGAAGCCAGAGAAAAAGGTCAGGTTACTCACAAAGGGAAGCCCATCAGACTAACAGAAGATCTCTCAGCAGAAACCCTAGAAGCCAGAAAAGAGTGGGGCCAATATTCAACATTCTTATAGAAAAGAATTTTCAACCCAGAATTTCCAACCCAGCCAAACTAAGCTTCATAAGAGAAGGAGAAATAAAATCCTTTACAGACAAGCAAATGCGGAGAGATTTTGTCACCACCAGGCCTGCTTTACAGGAGCTCCTGAAGGAAGCACTAAACATGGAAGGGAACAAACGGTACCAGCCACTGCAAAAACATGCCAAATTGTAAAAACCATTGACGTTATGAAGAAACTGCATCAATTCACTGGCAAAGTAACCAGCTGGCATCATGATGGTGGGATCAAATTCACATATAACAATATTAACCTTAAATGTGAGTGGGCTAAATGCCCCAATTAAAGTACACAGACTGGCAAATTGGATGGACAGTCAAGACCCATTGGTGTGCTGTAGTCAGGAGATCCATCTCATGTGCAAAGACACACATGGGTCCAAGATAAAGGGATGGGGGAAGATCTAATGAGCAAGTGGAAGGCAGAAGAAAGCAGGGATTGCAATCCTGGTTTCTGATAGAACAGACTTTGAACAAATGAAGATCAAAAGAGACAGGGAAGGCCATTACATAATGGTAAAGGGATCAGAGTTAACTATCCTAAGTATCTATGCTCCAATACAGGAGCACCCATGTTCATGAAGGAAGTTCTTAGAGACCTACAAAGAGACTTAGACTCCCACATAATAATGGGAAACTTTGGCACTCCACTGTCAGTATTGGACAGATCAACAAGATGGAGAATTTGGAGAATTGGCGGGGATGTCCAGGACTTGAACTTAGCTCTGGACCAGGCCAACCTAATAGACATCTACAGAACTCTCCACCCCAAATCAACAGAATATACATTCTTCTCGGCATCACATCGCACTTTTTCTAAAATTGACCACATGGTTGGAGGTAGAAAACTCCTCAGCAAATTTAAAAGAACAGAAATCACAACAAACTGTTTCTCAGACCACAGTGCAATCAAACTGGAACTCAAACCCACACAACCACATAGAAACTGAACAACCTGTTCCTGAATGACTACTAGGTAAATAACCAAAGGAAGGCAGAGGTGAAGATGCTCTTTGAGACCAATGAGAACAAACACACAACATACCAGAAGCTCTGGGACACATTTAAAGCAGTGTGTAGAGGGAAATTTATAGCACCAAATGCCCACAAGAGAATGCAGAAGAGATCTAAAATCGACATCCTAACATCACAATTAAAAGAACTAGAGAAGCAAGAGCAAACACATTCAAAAGCTAGCAGAAGGCAAGAAATAACTACAGTTCAGAGCAGAACTGAAGGAGACAGAGACACAAAAAACTCTTCAAAAAATCAATGAATCTAGGAGCTGGTTTTTTAAAAAGATCAACAAAATTGATAGACCACTAGCAAGACTAATAAAGAAGAAAAGAGAGAAGAATCAAACAGACGCAATAAAAAATGATAAAGAGGATATCACCACCGACCCTACAGAAATACAAACTACCATCAGAGAATACTATAAACACCTCTATGCAAATAAACTAGAAAATCTAGAAGAAATGGACAAATTCCTGGACACTTACACCCTCCCAAGACTAAACCAGGAAGAAGCTGAATCTCTGAATAGACCAATAACAGGTTCTGAAATTGAGGCAATAATTGATAGCCTACCAACCAAAAACAGTCCAGGACCAGACAGATTCACAGCCGAATTCTACCAGAGGCATAACGAGGAGCTGGTATCATCCCTTCTGAAACTATTCCAATCAATAGAAAAGGAAGGAATCCTCCCTAATTTTTATGAGGCCAGCAACATCCTGATACCAAAGCCTGGCAGAGACACAACAAAAAAAGAGAATTTTAGACCAATATCCCTGATGAACATCGATGCAAAAATCCTCAATAAAATACTGGCAAACCGGATTCAGCAGCACATCAAAAAGCTTATCCACCATGATCAAGTGGGCTTCATCCCTGGGATGCAAGGCTGGTTCAACATTCGCAAATCAATAAACGTAATCCAGCATATAAACAGAACCAAAGACAAGAACCACATGATTATCTCAATAGATGCAGAAAAGGCTTTTGACAAAATTCAACAGCCCTTCATGCTAAAAACGCTCAATAAATTCGGTATTGATGGAACGTACCTCAAAATAATAAGAGCTATTTATGACAAACCCACAGCTAATATCATACTGAATGGGCAAAAACTGGAAAAATTCCCTTTGAAAACTGGCACAAGACAGGGATGCCCTCTCTCACCACTCCTATTCAACATAGTGTTGGAAGTTCTGGCTAGGGCAATCAGGCAAGAGAAAGAAATCAAGGGTATCCAGTTAGGAAAAGAAGAAGTCAAATTGTCCCTGTTTGCAGATGACATGATTGTATATTTAGAAAACCCCATCGTCTCAGCCCAAAATCTCCTTAAGCTGATAAGCAACTTCAGCAAAGTCTCAGGATACAAAATTAATGTGCAAAAATCACAAGCATTCTTATACACCAGTAACAGACAAACAGAGAGCCAAATCAGGAATGAACTTCCATTCACAATTGCTTCAAAGAGAATAAAATACCTAGGAATCCAACTTACAAGGGATGTAAAGGACCTCTTCAAGGAGAACTACAAACCACTGCTCAACAAAATAAAAGAGGACACAAACAAATGGAAGAACATTCCATGCTCATGGATAGGAAGAATCAATATCGTGAAAATGGCCATACTACCCAAGATAATTTATAGATTCAATGCCATCCCCATCAAGCTACCAATGACATTCTTCACAGAATTGGAAAAAACTATTTTAAAGCTCATATGGAACCAAAAAACAGCCTGCATAGCCAAGACAATCCTATGCAAAAAGAACAAAGCTGGAGGCATCACGCTACCTGACTTCAAGCTATACTCCAAGGCTACAGTAACCAAAACAGCACGGTATTTGTACCAAAACAGATATATAGACCAATGGAACAGAACAGAACCCTCAGAAATAATACCACACATCTACAACCATCTGATCTGTGACAAACCTGACAAAAACAAGCAATGGGGAAAGGATTCCCTATTTAATAAATGGTACTGGGAAAACTGGCTAGCCATAAGTAGAAAGCTGAAACTGGATCCCTTCCTTACACCTTATATAAAAATTAACTCAAGATGGATTAAAGACTTAAAAGTAAGACCTAAAAACCATAAAACCCTAGAAGAAAATCTAGGCAATACCATTCAGGGCACATGCATGGGCAAAGACTTCATGACTAAAACACCAAAAGCAATGGAAACAAGAGCCAAAATAGGCAAATGGGATCTAATTAAACTAACGAGCTTCTGCGCAGCAAAAGAAACTATCATCAGTGTGAACAGGCAACCTACAGAATGCGAGGAAATTTTTTCAATCTGCATCTGACAAAAGGCTAATATCCAGAATCTACAAAGAACTTAAACAAATTTATAAGAAGAAAAAAAAAAAAAACCATGAAAAAGTGGGCAAAGGATATGAACAGACACTTCACAAAAGAAGACATTTATACAGCCAACAGACACATGAAAAAATGCTCATCATTGGTCATCAGAGAAATGCAAATCAAAACCACAATGAGATACCACCTCACGTCAGCTAGAATGGCGATCATTAAAAAGTCAGGAAACAACAGATGCTGGAGAGGATGTGGAGAAATAGGAATGCTTTTACACTGTTGGTGGAAGTGTAAATCAGTTCAACCATTGTGGAAGACAGTGTGGTGGTTCCTCAAGGATCTAGAGCTAGAAATACCGTTTGACTCAGCAATCCCATTATTGGGTATATACCCAAAGGATTATAAATCATGCTACTATAAAGACACATGCACACGTATGTTTACTGTGGCACTATTCACAATAGCAGACTTGGAACCAACCCAAATGTCCATCAATAATAGTCTGGATAAAGAAAATGTGGCACATACACACCATGGAATACTATGCAGCCATTAAAAAAAGGATGAGTTCATGTCCTTTGCAGGGACATGGATGAAGCTGGAAACCATCATTCTCAGCAAAATTTCACAAGGACAGAAAACCAAACACCGCATGTTCTCACTCATAAGTGGGAGTTGAACAATGAGAACACATGGACACAGGGAGGAGAACATCACACACGGGGGCCTGTTGGAGGTGGGGTCTAGGGGAGGGAGAGCGTTAGGAGAAATACCTAATGTAAATGACGAGTTGACGGGTGCAGCAAACCACCATGGCACGTGTTTTCCCAGTACTCTAGAACTTGAAGTATAATAATAATAATAAAAGAAAAAATACAAAGAAGAAAAGAATGAATGGATGTCCAAAGCTTTGAGCAATCTTGAAATTACATCTTATTAGAAACAGTTGAAGGAAATAGAGATATTGAAAAGGAAATAATTCATTAAATGGCAACTAGGGCTATAAAAGTCCTGTTTTCTAGCATATCCATTTGTATAATTTAGACTCCAAGACAAAACCAATTTTACTACTCCAAAGAGTTGTTGGATCTCCTATACTATCAGCTCGTTTCGTTCATTCTTCTGTCGGTAGAGTTTTACCCTGATCTGACATCCTAGCTATATCATACTTTTAATCTATTTAATTCTTAGAAAAGCATTATTTCTGCTAAAAATAATAGCTACCTCTAGCCCTTCATTACGCAAGCTCATGCAAAAAAAAAAAAAAAAAATGGTAAAACTGCAGTTACGTGTACAGATAATTTTCTTATCTTATTTCCAATGACTGCCGACTGCCTCTCCCATAAAGTTTTACCCTAGTTGTTAAAAGCTCTTCAAACTGATCTTGTTGCAGCTTATTTTCACCTCTCCTTGACATCAAGGGAAAAATGAAAAATAAGAGTAAAAAGACCAAAAGTCCTGGAGATGAGGAAGTGCAGAATAGTGATTGGCCTCGATCATCTTGACCACTGGAAGGTCTGAACTATTCAAAGGTGACCACACTTAGAGCTTGGTACACAGCAAACGTATAAATGTGCGGGTTTCTAACGTTGTTTACTTTAAAATTAAGTTCCTTACACCCTGCCGCTGAAATGTCACTAGCCTGGGGCCTCCAAAGGTGAACGTGCAGAAGGCTGCAGTAAGGATGGAGAGTCTTTATGTAAACGACATGACAGGACACCAAGTCATGTGTGGTTTGTGATGTCAGCAGAACCCTCTGATGGAATCCTTGAGTTTCCATCACTTGGCTAGAGAACGTCCCTATAAGAAAAGGCTGACCCTTGACATCACCAGAAACTTTCCCCAGACTTGGTGTCCATTTGCAGGAGATGCTCCCGCTGGCGCCCCCCGCGAGTCCCAGAGGTGGATGGGTCCTGGGGAGACTTCCAGAAGGGGCGGCCCCTCGGGCCCTGCGCAGAGAAGGGCGAGGCCGCAGGCACTGGGGCCACAAGGGCCGGGTCCAAAGACCGGGGTCCCAGCAGGGCCCCCACGCGCCAGCGGCTGACAGCCCCGGGGGGCAGGGGGGTGGCGGCCCAGGTCTCCCGGGACCGCCTAGGCGTTGGGGTCCCGCCTGAGGACTGTCCGGCAGGCCACGAGGATGGGGAGGGACCCGTGGTCCCCGCCCAGCAGGGCGGCGGCAGCCGGGCCGGGAGAGAGGTGGCGGAGCGGAGACAGTGGCCCGGGATGCGGGCGGGGAAGGCGGCCGAGGTGGGAGAGGGCGGGGTCGGCGGGGCGGGGCGGGGTCGGCGTCTCCCGGCGGCTTTACAAAGCCCGCGCAAGCCTCGGCCGCCCGGCGGGACCCAGAGCCGCCGCGGGAGCCTCCAGCGTCCCCAGGTAGCGCGGGCGTCGCGGGGCGGGGCGGGAGCGCTCCTGGGAGGAGCTGCGCCAGGGTGGGCGGGATTATGTGGGGGGGTCTCTGCCCACCCGCAGTCCCCACATCCGCAGACTCATGAGGACGCGAGAGCTTGGAGCATCGCATCCCTTTGCACCCTTGAAAGGAGGGTGACCTGGTTACCTTTCGCTGACCTCCTGACAGCTAGCCCAGCTGCTCTGACAAAGCACAGGGCCGCAGAGGGTGCTTGCTTCCAGAATACTTTGGGTATCTTGAGCACCCTCCTACCTAAGCGTCCTCCAACGCGCGCACGCACACGCACGCGCACACACACACACACACACACACACACACACACACACTGGTGGAGGCGGGTGGCCAGAGGGATTAGAGAGATAAAGTCACTGTCAGTCAGAAAAAATAAGAATCTGGGCTGGACGTGCCACACTGGGGTCTTCTGAAAGTAGGTGCAGCATCTGCAGCTCCTCATGCCGGGCCCTAAGGTGATGCGGGATTGATTTTTCTTGGTTTGTTAGCTGTGAAATCCCCGGGCTGTAAAAAGGTTTGGGTCAAGAACTAGACTTTGATTTATTGAGGCTTGCTTTGCCCTGCTATGCCACACCTTGTGGTGTCTGGGGTATTTTGGAGCACTCATATAAGTTTGAATTGGTATTCAAGGGAGCTTGGTTTTTAATACTTGGGAATTTAAAAAAAAAATGAAGATATGCATTCTCTTAAGTTTAAATTGAGTTTTATTTTTCAATACACATGTATGTATTTTAAGAGAAGTAATCACTGGTGATGTCACTCAAAAGTAATCACTGGTCATGTCACTCAAATAGTGAGTCCACCAGGTGTGGCGTTGTTAGAATTTGAATTTGAAACTAAGTTTACCCTATAGTTTTAGAGAAATTGACTGCTTCTTTATGTGCCTTTTTATGCGCTGTATTATTGGGAGGTATGTGTGCTGAGAATCGTGTCACATCATCTTGCTGTTGGTGAGAAGGTCTCCCCTGGTGTTGGCCACCTGACTTGGGACAAAACCCAAAATATATATATTTTTATCACTAGTGTTTCAGTGTGTGCAACTGTGCTTCTTGGGCCACTAACCTTAGTCTCTGGTGAGAAGAAATAGGTATCAAAAATGTGCCCTAGGCACATTTGGGAGCAAGGAGGAAGGCTGTAGATTTCTTTTTCCCCATTAAAGTTTTCATGTATTGGCAATTTAAACCCCAAAGCATTGTTTACCACCTGTCAGATGCACTCAGAAGTGTAAGGATTAACTAATAAAAGATTTGTAAAATGCTTCCTGAATCTAAAATTCTATAAATATGCTAAATAGTAATAATCCACCCATAGTTAAATTTATGTAGCTGCTTCTGCCATGCATATAAGATGATTTAGATGCATGTTTCCTGTCAATTAAACAATGAGTTTGGAGCAAAATAATGAGTTCAATTCACATCCTATGAAACTTTGAAATAAAATTTCTCCCATAAAGCAGCAGCAGCAGAGAATCATAAAATAAGCTGCATTTCAAAAAGCTGTATATGAAATGGCATTTACCTTATGGTTGGGTGAAGAGGGACCCAGTGAACTTCTGAAACTAAGAAATATTCAGCCCTGGTTCATGTGTGTCTGAACCATCAACATTCCCTAACGGGGAGGGCATGCAGGTTTTGTGGAACAGCCTCATAGCTTTCCAGTCTAATCCAAGAAATACGCCTCTTGGTATTTTAAGGTTGAATTCAACCTGTGGTTTTGTTCATAGACAATGAAGAAAATCTGTATAGTTACTTGGATTAATTATTTATTCTTCCAATATCACGGGCTTGGTTTTGAGGCATCCTTAACACCAGCTATCATTTTAATATCCTGCAGATAACTGGTTTGTTCCCAGTTGATTTAGTGGCATATTAACATTTTTCTCTGAGCATGTTTTGAATAACAAAGTGTGTCATTCTTCTGTTTACTGACATCCTAGAGTAAAACCCGTTTCTTTTATTCTACCTTTAAGTATAAATACAGATACAGGTGATCTTTCTTTTGTTTTAGGTAGACAACTCTAGATTTATCACTAGCAGGTTATGCTGTGACCTTAATGAAGTTGAGGATGTCTTTTTTTTGACACTTGTCCCATTTAGTGGACTTTTCTTTTCATTTCCTCCACTAGAATTTGGATGGGCAGTTGCTAAATAGACTCCATTCCCGTATTCCACAACCTTCCCTCTGCCGCCACTCCTCCTTTATCCGAGTAACTTAACCTCTGCTCTACTTTGTCTTAACTTGACAACAAGTTGTTACGGGTGAAAGTGCGCTAGGTGAAAAATAAAAGAGCTTGCATTTCTGGAGCAGCTGTGATATACTAGGCACTGTGCCACAACATCTCATTAAATTCTTGTAATAATCTGGTGAGGCAGACGTTGTCTGTGTTTCACAGAAAGGAAAACTGAGGCTCAAAGAAGCTCTCATGCCCAAGGATGAACAGTTTATGAATAGAAAAGCCAGGATTTGAATCAATACAGTCTGGTACTTCCTGCTCCGTTGCAATCTCTAAGAAGAGTTCACATTCTGGACTGAAGTGTGGAAGAGTTCTTCTGTTAATTAGCCATTTGACCTCAGAGAAGTCCTTTAACCCTCTGGGCCTCTGGTTTCCTTTCACTAGTTTTGGATTAAATTATCTCTCAGAGATAGATGAGACAGTTCCAGGATTTTGGATGCCAAGCACATAAGCTATTTCTCCCACAGAATCCCAGAATATGCTCTCCCTTCCCATTTCTCCACCCCCTTCCTTCCCATTTTTCTTCTTTTCTTCCTTTAGGTCTAAGTAAATTGCACTTACTCCAGGAGGCTTTTCTGAACTCCCTTCTGTTCTTCTCCATCTCAGCCCTCAGTGAACCCTCATGGAGCCGATTACAAACTAAAGTCTCTCATTTTTATTTGTTTAATATGATTGTTGTTTTTATCTTCTTCCCCATCCCTCCCTACTTCCCCATCAGAACATAGGCTGCATAGGCCAGAACTCTGTTTTCTGACTTTTTTCATTACTGTAGTCCCAGGGCCTAGCACAGTGATGAATGGCACATATTTGTTGGTCTGTATGTTTGAATAAATAATTATCTCTTATAAAAGACATGTGTGAATGGCTAATATATTGTCCCTTCCTTGGGAAAGCCTAAATGAAGCATCATTGATCTTACAGTGTTAGAGAGGGTGAGCCTGAATTATGAATGGAGATCTGAGTGCCGTAATGGAGATGACAGGGCCGCCCTCAGACACACAGGACAAATGGACACACTGCACCTAGTACAACCCCGTATTTTACGGCAGGGGAAACTGAAGCTCAGAATGATAATAGAAATTTAGGTCTAGACAATACTTTAGAGATCAGCGAATAGTCTAAGCCATTGTTTTATTGATGAGCAAACTGAAGCCCCCCAAAACAGATCATAAACTATAGAACCTAAGCCTTCTGACTTATAAACCAGCATTCTTTTCACTCAGAGATCAAAAATAGTGAGAACCACCCAGTCAACAGGAGTAAGGAGCTTTGGGCAATGATGCTTTCTTTCAAAAATTCAAAAGAGCCTTATGTTGCCCAGACCAATCCTGAGTAGCAGCATTAAAACATCTTAATATGTATAGTCTATTTTCAAATTTCTTCTGATCTCTATAAACTTCGGTGACACATTTACTATTTTAATAATCCATCAAGCAGCCTTTTAATACCTATCATTAGTTTACCAATTCAATTTAAATGCTTAGACGGTCCAAATAGAAAATTTACAGTGCTGAGCATTTAACACTGGTGTGATAGATTAAAGATACATTTCAAAGATGATTGCGAGTTTGAACCTCACCAAAATGATAACTTTTCTTCTCTAACATAGACAGCAATCCTTGCTAAAGTATTACATTTTATAAACAAACAGTTCTTAAAGTTTAGAGGGCATAAAATCATCTGGAAGGCTTTTAAAATCACAGATTACTTGGAGCCATTCTGCACAGTTCTGAATTAATAGGTTTGAGATTGCCCCCACACAACTGCATTTTAGCAAATACCTTTGGTGATTTCTCAATCAAACGGTCTGAAGATCTCATTTTGAGATCCAATAACAATTTTGGTATGTTTTTAATTTCCCCAGATTCTTCCTAAGAGGATATTTTAAAAAAAGATATTTGGGGAGGAACTCAGTGTGTTTGAATCAAGCTAATAGCAGAGATGATTAAAATTGTTTACTAGGTATGATGACATTTGTTTCCTTGTAGCAAAAGTTGTGTGTGTGTGTGTGTGTGTGTGTGTAATCATGATGTGGCTACTAGACTTGATATTGGCCTCAAATCAAGCATGTTCAAAAATGTTTCTATTGGACCACAAAAATAAATTGATAAGTAGTAATAAGAGTTGAGTGTTAAGTTTCATGAGGAAATACTGAAGTCCCTTGTTCTCCGGATGGTTACATTCTGTACAGTTGAGAGATAAGATTAATATCCATGAAACGTTCAGGATAAGTTTGCAAATCAAATACAGGATGCCTAGTTAAATCTGAATTTCAAATACACAACAAATCATGTTTTAATAAAATTGTGTCTCCCCTATAATATTTTTATTTGCTAAATCTGGCATTCCTGATCAGAGAACATTAGTGTTCAGTGTCATTAGTTTCTAGAAGTAAGGGTGCTGAGTGGTGGTTGTTAAGCTTAATGAAATTGATAAAAGCTCTGGACGTGCTCCTGAGAAAAATGCCCCCATGGCACATTCCAACAGGCCTCGCATTACCATCCCTTGGGTTCCAGGCTGCCGAAGCTCTCAGGGACATCAGGTCATCTATAGTGGGGGACATCAGGTCATCTACAGTGGTAGACAGTGAGGCAAGCTCCTCAGGCTATTTTCTCTGGGCTGGAAAGGTCTGGAAGGTGACTGTGAAAAGTATAGTTGAACTAGGCCTTAAGGAGCAGAATTTAGCTGGATTGTGGGTGGGAAGACATCTGAAGCTTTGAGAGGAGGCAGATTCCCTCAGGCCCTGAGGGTATTTAGTGCAGAATACTGAGAAATCAGCTTGGGCAGGTTAAAAAAACAAAACAAACAAACAAAAAACTGGATTGTAGACATTCTTAAGTTTTAAAGGGTTTAGACTGTCCATGTTGGAAAATAAAGAGTCTTCATTGATATGTCAGTGGGGAGAACATGATTGAACAAAAGGAAAGAATAAGAAAAGCATAGGAAGCCCAAGCTCCAGAGTCAGTCAGCCTGGTACAAGCTCCTCCATTTACGAGCTATGAGGTCTTTGACGTGTGAGCAACTTCTGTGAGTCCCCATCTCCTGAGCTGTGAATTGGGAATAATAATAGAAGCTACTAATGGGGTTGTTGTGCGAATAAAATGAAGTTGTTTGGTGCTTAGCACAGTGTGTGATACTGCATAAATATTCAATTAATGGTGCATAAGTACTATGACATGCTCCTGCTGCCTCTAATATTGTTCAAGAAAGAGAAGTCTCAGCAATCTGCTTGAACCTGATTTTTTTTTTTTTTTTTTGGGGGGGAAGTAAAAAAAAGAGGAAAATGATTGATTACTGGATTTGAATATAGCTTTAAAATCTCCCTTTTCCAAGTTGAAATTGCATTAACAAAAAACAGTAAGGGCAGAAACAAGTGAGCAAAATGCCGTGTGTACTTCTGAGATTTTTAAAATAAGTACATTCAACCCTTTATTATTTCTCCTAAGAGGAAATATTATGGATAATTCAAATAATTTACTCTGATCCCAATAAACATTTTAAAATTATATATGTTACTCTTAATAGCAGTTTGCCATCTTTTTTGGCCAATATTTAAATTAATCAGCATGTGATTGTTGTTCCCCAAAGCCTTTTAAACAGTAAGAGAAAATGAGGTTATCAGAGATAATTTACAAAGCAGCCAGGTTTCCCTCAAGTAGGTAATAAGGCTGACCACTAATTTTGGAAATGATTTCTTGGGTGCTCTGGAGTCAGACTGCTTAGGTTCCAATCTCTGGTGGCTCCTCCCCCAGGTCAGTCATTTTGCTTCTCTAAACCTCAGTTTCTTCCTATAGGTAAAATAAAAGTAGTAACATTCCTTCCTCAAAGGGTATGTGCACTGAGTCCTCAGTAAGGTGCCTGGTACACGGAAAGCACTTTCCAGCTTGTAAGAATTTCTCAGCATGGAATTTTATGACCAAAGCAACATAGTCATCTTATTGGTATATTATTTTCTTTAATATACTCATAAAGAATTTAGTTCAGGAAAGCATCTAATAATGTGGGAGCTATTTATGATCTTTAGTCACAGCTTAATGTATTGATGTACGCAACCAGGGTTGTTTAGAGCATTTTCCAAGCCACAGAGTAACATCGTACTCCATGTACTCCAAGCCATAGAGTACAATATTACTCTATGGCTTGGAAAATTTGAAAGAATTTTTAGCTGCAATTTTCGTTACGTGGTTCTTTTTTTTACTTATCTATCTTCAACTGTAACAGGGCGATTGGTGCTTTTCTAAAGAGCTTTGGGTTTCTTGTGCATTAAAGTGTCTGGGCCCTAGAATTTACTTGGCTCATAAACTTATGAGACAGAACAATATAAGATCGGTTTAAGGTACATTATAGTTGCATGTATGACAGTTAGTTTTTATTTAGTTTTGCTAGAGAGCATCTCCCACAGTGCCTTAAAGATAGTAGACTCAAATATTTATTGAATGAATTTAATGTATAATAAGATGCATTGCATTTTTTTTTCCTGAGGATATCTTTATCTCACATTAGAAAATCTAACTTTAAAAAAAAAAGAGAAGGAAAGATCATGCAGATATTTCTAGACCGAAGTATTATTGAAAATGTGAACTTGGAGATCTACCATTTGTATTTTCTGGAAGTGCTATCATTTTCACAAGCCTGTTTCTCCCACAGGGTCTTTGCATTAGCTGTTCCGTTTCTCTGGAATATTCTTCCCTCAGATGGTGCTTGGCCCAGATAAGATATCACCTCTTCAGAGAAGTCCTCCCTGACCACCTAATCTCACTCACTTTCTATTACGTCTCTTTGTTTTATTTATTGTAGTATATTACCATGTGATTGTTTCATTTTTCTAATTGTTTATCCTCATCCTTACTGGACTAGAAGTACCCTGAGGTCAGAGGTCAAGCCTACATGTTTACTGTTATCTTCCCAGGATCTAGTATAGTGCCAGGCATTTCATAGATACTCAACAAATATTTTGTCAATTTGTTGAATTAATAAAGATCAAGATACGATTTTTTACTGTTATCCTAACGCATAGCAGTAATTTCTAATCTTTTGAGTCACATTTACCTTTCAGAATTGGATTAAAATTTTGACACTCCTCCTTAACGAAAATTTGCGTACATGACTTTTTGCCTACAATTTAAGTTCATGGATCTCAGGCTAAGAACCTCAGCTCTAAAGGTGTATATACAAATATTAAGAAAATCAAATTGCACTATTGAGCTAAATGTCACCAAAAAATTAATTACTACAAATGAATTATAAATTTCAATGCTCATATTTTTACAGTAACCAATTACATGTTGCCTTTGGAGAATTTTGCAACCCTCCAGAGGAAAAAAAAGACTACCTATAAATGTTATATATTTTATTTATATGCTGGAAAGGATTTAGGGCCTACAGAAAAGGCTAATAAAATATATACTGTACAGCAATATAAAATGTATTTCAAGTAGGTAAGAAAAAATGAGTCAAAGGAAAAAAATAAGGGTAAGAACATAAGATAGGGTCATGAGAGAGATTCATACTCAAAATTTATGCCATGAAATTCAACACTCTTTCTACAAGATAGTAACAAATTTTGTTCTCAGTTTTTGAGCAGCCAATGCAAAGGAGAGAAAAATCAGTTATGCCTTGCAGAGGGTCATATTTTATATATACTTATACATGAATATATGTATATGTATATAATAGAAACTGCCTCTTAAAAGAAGAAAGCTTGAATATTGTAATAAAGAATAAAAAGATATATTTCTGGTGTTTTGTTTTTGGCATGTGCCCTTGTAGCTGAGCCTGAAATAACCCATTAAAAATGCTTTAAAATGACTAGCACTTTGAATGTTTATAATTAAGGTTTTATAGCTTATTGTAATTTTTGTCAGCAGTAGACCTTTGGAAGGAGGCCTCATTACACCAGTAAGAAGAGATGGAGCTTGTGTAATGAAGATAATGGGTTTTCTCTGTTTTCTTACAGTCCCTCTTTTTACCTAACCAAGCAGAGAGACACTTCCCCTCCATCACTCCACCATTTCCAGTGTTGCACACTATTTAATAAAATGCTGGAAGCTCTCATTCTCTCCTTAAGAGGCATGCACCTAGGACATTGACTAAAGCAAGTTATTCCTGCTAACCTTAGTTGCCTTGGATAGGAGTCTATCTGGGACTTCTATGCCTTCTTTATTTGAGAGAGCAAATACAATAACTAGCTTCTTAGAACATTATGTGGATTTGTGGCATTCTCTGAGGGGCTATAAATGGATCACATTGACAGCTTTATTTGTCATTCTTAAATGGAATGTGTTTTTTTCCCCTTTGTGTTAAATCAAAATCAGATGACATTTCTTATTTCAATGTGGAATGTTTTTACTCTCATAATTGCAAAAACGCATTCATAACTGATACTATTCTAATTTACAAAATTTGTGTTTCATGCTTTGGGGGCATGAGAAAAATGTGACTGAGGGAAAACATCTTATGCAACATTTATGTTTCGCCTATTTATTGAGATCCTGATACAGTTGCTAGAATTCTGTCACCATATGGAAGCAGAGACAATTATATTGCATTTGATGACATGAATTTTAGAAGCTAAGATACAAAAAGGCATATCCAGCAGAATACCTACAATCCAGAGACTTAGGCATTTTTGAAATCTCTTCTCTCCTTTGTGTCCCCAGCATGTCTGTGGACCTTGTCCTCCTTTCCTCCCCTTGCAATGACTTCTATTCAATATATACAGTAGCAAAAATGAAGATAATAGGACTAGAAAATACTACCTTCATATCTTAGCACACATCTTATATCATAA
Organism: Rhinopithecus bieti; assembly: GCF_001698545.2. Classification (NCBI taxonomy): domain Eukaryota; kingdom Metazoa; phylum Chordata; class Mammalia; order Primates; family Cercopithecidae; genus Rhinopithecus; species Rhinopithecus bieti. The sequence goes on from NW_016816905.1 coordinate 1,313,914, forward strand.
AACCAGTTGCATCTGCTCAGGTGAAATGTTTCATTCAGAAACCCCTATCATTCCCATTCACCCACTACTAAGCCTGAATGAGAACGGAAATCTTCCTCCTTTCATTTCTTATATCCATTCAAAGATCTCAGTGCTCTTGTGACCCCAATTCTGTGCAAAATGTACTCCTAGCCTGGTGTTTAAAAATCCTGGTTGGTACATGTTTCTCACTGGATTTGTCTTTTCATACTGATTTCACACACTCACACTTTCAAAAAAGTTGTCTTTATTGATAATCTACTATGCGTTAGACACCGAATTGCATCAGATACTCCCTTCCTCCATTTGGCCTATGGACTGGGAAGGGAAGACAGTAAAAGAATGACACACATGAATATGAAATCGAAACTGTTCTAAGTGCTACAAAAGAGATAGAAGGTTCTGTAAAATGAGATCCAAATGATGCACAGGCATCAACTAGACCAGGCATATAGGCAGAAGGCATGCTGCACGGGGAAGTCCTCTAGCAGGAGACAGAACAGGCAGCATGAAAGACTGAGGGAAGGTCGGGCGGGGGGCTCGTGCCTGTAATTCCAGCACTTTGGGAGGCTGAGGTGGGCAGATCACAAGGTCAGGAGTTTGAGACCAGCCTGGCCAAGATGGTGAAACCCTGTCTCTACTAAAAAAAAATTACAAAAATTATCCGGGCATGGTGGCATGCGCTTATAATCCCAGCTGCTCAGGAGACTGAGGCAGGAGAATTGCTTGAACCCAAGAGGCAGAGGTTCTAGTGAGCCGAGATTGCACCACTACACTCCAGCCTGAGTGACAGAGCAACGAGCAAGACTTCGTCTCCATCTCAAAAAAAAAAAAAAAAAAAAAAAAAAAAAAAAAAAAAAAAAAAAAAAAATACGGGGGGGCAGCCTACAATAAGAGAAAAAAAAAAAAAAAAAAAAAAAAAAAATTACTGAGGGAAGGCCACAATGTCTGGAGTACAGAAGAAGAGTGAACTGCTTAAGTCTGGAGATGTCATCAGGTCCATCACCATGGGAACCTTTTTAGCCATATCAGGAAATATGCCTTTATCCTAGGACCAGTGAGAAGATTGAGGATTTTGGTTGCTTTTGGTTTTTTTGGTGGGTAGGGAGTGCTGTAGTTAGTTACATCAACAATTTTACATTTTGAAAATATATTTCTGGCTACCATGTGGAATATGGGTTGGCAAGGGGGAAAGGTATGCAGATCAGTGAAATATTTCAGTAGAGAGATAGTGATACCCTGGCCTAAAGGAGAAGGATGAGGTGTTAGTGACTTCTGAAAGGTGAATGGGTTCAAGAGATATATAGGAGGTAAAATTGACAGGCCACCTTCTGTGTTATCTATGTGCACCCCATGAGGAAGTGTCAGGGAACAATGGAGGAGGAACATGGGTGTGAAAACAGATGCTAAGCTCAGTGTTGGACATGTTGAGTTTGAGATGTCTTGAGACATCACGGGAGACAGCAGACATTGGATTATGGGTGTGCGGCTTGTCAAAGATATAAACTTCTGACTCATCATGACATTCATAGGTCTGGAGGCAGATATGATTGCTTAGAGAAAGATAATGAAGCAAGTGATAGAAGAAAACACTGAGACCAAAATGCCTGGAGGAAATCAAACCCATAATGGCGCAGTAGTGAAAGATGAGCCCACAGAGGATGAAAGACAGCAAAAGAAACAGAAGGAAACCCAGGGATTCCTGGGTCATGGTGGGCAGAGGAGCAAGCGTTCTAGGAAAGTAGCAGGGGTCAGCTGAGTTGAAAGAAGAAGACTGACAAATGTGTGTTTTATTGAGCATGGAGGGAGAATACTGGTCAGGGGAGAATTACTTTTGAATTAAAATAAAGAGAAATTGCTAAGTGATATGTACGGGAAATAACAGTTGTAACTGGTTCTGTCTGTCATCCTGCCTGTTTGAGAATATTTTACATGTTCACATCTTGCATCTGTCTCAAAAAGATTCTTGAGGAATAGGCAAGATAGAGAGAAAAATCATTGGCCTATTGGTGACCACTAGAAAGAGAGAGAAACTAAGAGGGAGCATAGACCAGTCTGAGGTTCTGAGATCTGAATTGGAGAGAAAAGATTGAACCTGCACACCAAGAGTATTGTATGAGCACATTCCCACCTGTTTGTCCCATCAGTGGTGCTCCTACGGCCAGGGTAAATAAATGTCATGAAGCAATGCTGGCTTGCCTCTCCCACCTGCTTGCATTGCTATGTTGGGTGCAGGGTGGGGGTGGGGGGAGCCTGGGACATCACAGAGCACATGCTTGGGGACTTCCATGAACTGCAGCCTCAGTTTTCCTTCCTGCTTCTGCTTCAGCACCAAAGTTTGAACCCCACCCAGAGTAGGGGCAGAGTGGACGTCACTGTCTCAGCACAGGGACAAGGTGATAAGGCAGAGGTTAGATTGCACAGCTGTGAGCTGTCACTGGGAGGTAAGAGAAGAAAGATGTGTCTATGATTATTTGCAGTAGTTTGCCTATGAAGAGGAAGTGAGAGATTAGGGGGCAACTGGAGAGAGATAAGGCTGAGTAAACATTTATTCATTCAACAAATATCAACCTATCTTATATGTACTAGGCATTAGGACTAGGACAGGCACCAGGAAGACATTTTCCATTCCCCATGGAAAATCTACCATAAAATATACTTATGCCATAAAATAAATTCATGTGATAATCTCAAATGCATTTTATAATCTGATGTCTTAAAACAAATGCAACATTTTTCCTAAGATGTAAATACTTACTTGATTTTTATAAAATAATCAAATTTGTGTTTTAAGAAAGAAAATAACACATCAGCTTCTACTTTTTTCTCTCATTTTCTCTTTTCATTCTTTTGTCTTTCAAATCAGACAGTTTTACTGTTGTCACTTATTATTCAAAAATATTTTCTAAAATGGTGTCCTTAACCCTATGTTCAGAGCCTTTTACAGTGCTATCTGCCTGAAAAAAAAAAATGCTTTAATCTCCTATAATTTTTAGAGCATTCAGTATTACCCCATGGAAGTTAGAAATGTGATTAAAGCAAGGTTTCCCTAGCTAGATTATAAACTTCCTGATAGTAAAGGCACTGCTGGGTGTATAGCTATCCAGAATAAAGCCAGAGTACTATAAATGCGACTTTCATAGGAAGGGTACAATTAAGGATCCTTGGTTTGTAGAAGAGGAGGGTACAATGAATTCTTAACCAAGGATTCAGGAAGATCCCTGAAGGAGGTGGTATTTAAACTTGGTATTAATTCGTGTGTTCATCGCATCACTATTCACAATAGCAAAGACATGGGATTAACCTAGGAGCCCATCAGTGGTGGATTGGATAAAGAAAACGTGGTGTACATACACTGTGGAATACTTCACAGCCATGAAAGTGACAAAATCATGTCCTTTGCAGCAACATGAATGCAGCTGGAGGCCATTATCCTAAGTGAATTATCACAGAAATGGTAAACCAAATACTGTATGTTCTCACTTACGAGTGTGAGCTAAATGTTGGGTGCACATGGACATAAAGAAGGGAACAACAGACACTAGGGACTACTAGAGGGGGAGGGAAGGAGGGGCAAGGGCTGAACAACTACCTATTGGGTACTATGCTCACTACCTGGGTAACAGGATAATTTGTACCCCAAACCTCAGCATCCACACATTGTATCTATGTAACAAACCTGCACATGTATCCCTTGAATATAAAATAAAAGTTGAAATTATATTTTTTAAAAAATAAAATATTGGTTCCTTGAAATAAATAAATATAACTGTGTGTTAAAAGTTGAGTATTTCAGACAGCAGAAAGCTACTAACCAGGGTCTCAGAGGCAGGAAACAACTTTTCGCAGGAGTTAGGGGGTGGGGAGGGTTTGATAGTGAGGGGAGATGGTTTAGAATGACTAGAGAGGTTATGTGGAAAGTGGTAAACATATTGATCTCAGATCTTGGAAAACTGTGCTTGAAAAGTTTATCCTGTACAGGTCTGTTGAAGAGCTGTTAGAAGTTTTCAAGCAAGGGGAGAAGCATGAGTTTTAAGAAAAAGACTAGAAACACCTGGAAACCTGGGAAATGATGGGAGATTGAAAGCAGGAATACATTAGATGAGAGGTCATTGCCTACATGGGAGATGGAGGATGGTGGGTGAGTTTCTGAACTGTGTCAGTGACCTTGGATATGTCAATGGGAAATAGGGCTTTTTGTATGCAAGGCGGCATATGTGTATTGTGGGAAGTAAGAGAATGAAGATGATGCCAAGTGTCGAACCAGGGAGAGTGGCAGTGCCATTGATTTTAAGGAACAGGGAAAAAAGGCAAATTCAGGAGAGGATGGGGATGAAGATCTAGTTCACAAAAGCATCCAAAAAGATATAATTTAAGCTCTAAATGTGAATGAAATTGCTGCCAAGTGGAGAATCTTGTGGAAGGCCCACGTTTAAGGGAAGGCAGAAGAAGAGAAGCCAGAAGAAGAAAATTCAGGGGAGTTTCTTGAGATGGAAATTGAGGTTTCAGGAAAGACAAGAAAAAGATGTGGATTTCAAGGAAGAAGCCTCATGCTGTGATATGTTTCACTGATATAATCACTAGGTTGTGCCTTTTCTCTTTCTCTTCCTTTCCCTGTGGAACGGCCCCATGAAATGGGCTGTGCAGTGGTCCGTTTTGTCTCACATCCGGGTCCACGCTTCATTTTTGCAGCTCTGCCCTTACTCATTAATGAGCAACAGCTGGCCTGGAGCCACCGGCAATCAACAATTGCCTTCAGAAACTCCTCCTTACTGTTGAGAAAATGACTTAGTAAAGAAGCTGCTTGTGTCTTTGTTAGAGAGGCGCAGAAAGGGAGGAGAGCTGGATGATTTGCCAATTGGGAGTTATTGGTTTTGTATTTAAGGTTGTCCTGATTCAAGCTTCAGGTTTGTTTCTAGGAATAACACAGTTTTTATGGCAATAATAACTACCTCCAGGCAAAACTACTGTTTTGCCCTTCAGTTTTTATATTAGGTAGTCAGTCCTACTCATAAAATAGTCCATTTTATCTCAATGCCTCTATTTCAGGTTTTACATGAAAAATTTCCCAATGAATTTTTTATTAGGAGGATAAAATACTTGGTTTCTTTGGAGGAAGTGATATGCTTTCTCCTAAGAATAAGACTTACAGAGTTTCTCCTACGAATAGGACTTTGTTTTCCTTTCACCTAAATTACCAAGAAATTCAAATCCAAATTATAACATCAATCACTTCAACTGTGTTGACCAGTATATATGGCCTATATATATATTACATATATAATCTTTTATTTATATTTTATTAATTTCTTGGAAAGCACCTCAAATCCTCAAGGTAAAAAGAAAGTCATAGCATAAATAAAAAATTTTATTGTTAAATAAATTCCTTTCCAAACATTATCTCATTTGACTGTCGAAACAGTCCTACTGAGTAACTGGCATTATTACTTCCACCTGGAAGATGAGGGCAGCATCAGGAAGTTGAGAACTTAAAGTTCACTCAGATGAAAACTATGAGTGAGATTTGACCCCAGATATTCTGTCTCCAAAGGCTGTAGTCATTTCAGCCTTCTTTGCTCTGACTTTTGTAAGCAGCTAGGAGATTTGTAAATGGCATGTAGTTGGCTGCCACACTTCTCATTCTCATGAGAAATAATCACTGACATAAGAAACTAATATTGTTTGAGTGGTTTTCTTGAGAGTGAAACATTCCATGCTTGTATGTATCTCTTTCCTAGGTTTTATAATAATCAAGAAGCACATGAAAGAGGCCTCTTCATCAAGCATTCTTGGCTAAGTTCTGAAGATGGAATTGAAGTTGATTTTCCCCCTTCATATGGTGAGTAACTACTAATTTAGGTAACAGAATTGGCTTTCCCCTTTCTCACAATATTTAACAAAGAAATGGAAAAGCATCTTGCGTAAAGATGGCATGACTTATGAATAATATCTAGATTGTCTTCATTATGTTTCACAAAAAATAGAAATATTTCATTTCTTAGTTCAATTATGGGTTTTATAAATTCTAGTTGAATATGTTTTCTCTGGTTTAGAATTTGAGTCATTTGGACCTACATATGAGTTTTGATTACTAAAATAACATAACTCTTCTACCCACTTTATACGCACTTAAAATTCTTTAGTGCATAGCATTTTGTACAGGAAATTGACATGTGGACTCTGAAAAGTCATGGCCGTATACAAGAAAGATTTAGAAATGACCAGATTGCTGTGCGTGGCATTTGTCTTTTTCCCAGATGCTTAGCTTGGAGCATCCGCCCTTTTTGGCCTGGGCACTGAATGTCTTTAATTAGAAAATCTTATTAGAACTAGAGTCATCCCAAGTGAGTAAAATCAGCTTTTGAAAAAAGGTCCACATTATTGAGTTTTTTCCCCAGAGTATTGTGCCTAAAAAATGTAGAATTATTTGAAATGGACAGTATGGACAGTTTACTTTCCTTTGTCCACCCATAAAATTATTTGTTATTTTCACTCTTCATTATATTTTATTTTTCTTCATATGTTTATATGGTCTAATGCATATTTAAAAGGAAAATTCTCTGTGTGTAGCTGCAAATATTGTAACATTTCATTTATTCCAAAGAATTAAGATGGTGGGCATATATGAATTTGTGGGAAAGCTGAATTATAGATAACTCTTAAACAAATGTGGCTTTTATTATCTTTAACTACATGTACTAACTTCAACAAAACCTTATAAAGTGGAAGTCCTTAAGGAGACCTGTTATAATAAATCATATGAACATTTTGTTATTAGCATATAGATTGGATGTATGTAGGAACTTGTAAAGTGCCTGAGGTTCCTTGAAAATTGTTTATTCTGTGTCTAAAAAGTGTACATAAGACTGAAAATAAATGTTTAAAACACCATATATTATCCACCCATAAATAAAGTGTTTACAAAGGAAAAGTAAATGTCCACCCAACTCATGAACAAATTACCAAAATATTTTAAATTTATTGAAGCCCCAAATTAATGAGATATTACCATGTGTGCATAAATAACTTAAAGAATAAAATTTGCTGATCCTTTTCTCATATGGATATTTGTGCTAATGAACCAGGATCCTATTTACACTATTAGTCCCCAAAGTAATTGCTTGTTTGAAGAAGTTCTGTCTTATGGGTTTTCAGTTAATTAAATCTATTTGCATTTTATGCACACATTTCAAATTCTCAAGCCCTATGTTTCATAAGCCAGATTCAAATATGTTCATGTAATAATATCTCTCATTAAGGCTGTAGTCTTTCATTTTAAAGGAANTATTTACACTATTAGTCCCCAAAGTAATTGCTTGTTTGAAGAAGTTCTGTCTTATGGGTTTTCAGTTAATTAAATCTATTTGCATTTTATGCACACATTTCAAATTCTCAAGCCCTATGTTTCATAAGCCAGATTCAAATATGTTCATGTAATAATATCTCTCATTAAGGCTGTAGTCTTTCATTTTTAAAGGAATGTTCAGAATAGCCATATGCATAAAACACTTATTAATGAAATCCTATCAATATTTTAGAAAAGTCAATCCATTAAATGTTATTTTTTTAGTTTAAATTTTCCTATTGGTAATGGTGATTACTATGCTGAACAGACTTCCAATCTGTAATGTTTCAGTTAACTTAATTTATTCAATGATTTTTTTTCCTTTGATTTTGCGTGTCAATTTTTAACTTCTAATACGGCTTTAGAGTTACAAGCACCCTTTACAAGCTACGTGCATATTAACCGATAGATCTTGCCTACCCAATTGGAGCAAAAATATGGAGCAAAACTTTTCTAATTTTAATACTGAGGAACAGAGTACAATAATTCAGAAAGTTAGAGAGATTTTAAATGGTTTAGTTTTCAGGTAGTTGTCAAATATTTGATCGAGAAGTTGGGAATTAAAGTAAGTAAGTGATAAAAATTGTAAATGTCTTCATTAGATCCAAACTATGGAAATCTTTCATTGCTACCCTACCTTGGAAGCTGGAAAAAGTTACTGCAGTTAGGAGGTAGAAGAAATAGAGGGAAAGGCCAGAAGGAGGGCAGGGCCAGGAAGCTCTGCAGGGTCCCTGCTGTGTAGCAAGGCAAGGCCAGACATTGGGGAAGGTACCCAGGGGCACAATTTGGAAAGCAGGTTTGAAATCTAGTTTTGAAATCATGCCTTACTAAACATCTTTAGGGGGTTATTACATGTTCACCTAGCTCAGTGTTTGGGTGTATTGGAGTGCATCTAGGTATATTCCTCTTTGCAAAGATGTAAAATGCAAAACCTGAATACATTTAGATTCAAAAATTCCAGCCTAGTATTATATCTGAATCAATAAAGAGTAAAGTATCCAAGAGGAAAAAAGAAAGAAATGATATACTAAAATCAGGATAAGTGTGACACTTATTTTATTCTTTTACATAGAATAATATTGGACAATAATGTGCCTTTGTCCACAACGTGGGATTACACTGTAACTATAAGAAGAAAACAATTTTGATACCCTGAAAACTCATTGTCTTATAATAAGCAAATTTCATTCAGTTAATTGTTATTGATTCATTTAAGCAATGATCTATGTAAAGCGTAATACCAATAGTCTCCTAAGACGATATCATTTTCACTGGAATCGCCCTAAGGAAGCATTTCTTCTCATTTAGAGAAAGTAGGGATAAAGCACTTGTATTACCATTTGTATAAATTTTTAATACTGAATAAAATATTAGTATTTAGCTTAATATTGATTCCCAACATAATATTCCTCCATAATGGCATGCTAATTGGTTAGAATTAAATCAGACAGATTCAAGAACACTGAGAATAGACCATCCAGCACTTGTAATTTGTTTTCATTAGTTTCCAGAATTCCAGTTAAAATGGAATTAATCTGTCGATTAAAAGACCATGGAACAATAAAATTTATGTGCCTTATGTCATGTGCACTGCCTTTCCCTCCCACTGATCCATGCCCACCATAAGAAGGAGAGGAAGAAGAGGAAAGAGGGCAAATGAAATGCACATGAAATTCACATGTGAATTTCAACCTCAATGTAACCATGTTCAAGAGTGAGACAATGTATATGCATTCTAGCTCTGTAACTTACCATCTATGAGACCTTAGGCATTTTATGTAAGTCTCTGGGAGCCACAATTTCCTCATCAGTAATATTAGTCTAACAGTATCAGCCTCCTAGAGTCATAGAGGAAGTAAAACAGAGGTTCCCAATAGGAGGAAGTTTTGCCCGCCAGGAGAAATTTGGCTGTAACAATTGGAGGGGCTGAGTGTGCTACTGGTATCTAGGGAGGCCAGGGATGCTTGCTAATTATCCTAGTTGCACAGGATGGCCCCCAACAACAAAGAGTCATCTGGCTAAAAATATCAATGGTATCAAGGTTGAGAAACCCTGGAGTAATGTGAAGTAATATATGCAATGAGCACAATGCCTGACACACAGTACACCCTCAAAAATATTAGTATAATTATGTTGTTATTGTTGTCATTTGAGAAGGAACTCCACATCACCCAAATGGTATCAGTACTGAGTACTATCAACAGTTCAGTAACCCCATCCCAGTACAGTTAGTCATGACTGTCTGCTAAGTTATCTACTTGAAGTGGCAAATATATAGGTGCCTTTAGGAGTAGAGTTACCCACTTAATACTTGACTAGTCTAGAAGGCACATAGATATGATTATAGCAAAGTTCATGGGCCGCCATTTAATTTCTCAGAAATTAGTCATTTAATCTTTTCAGAAATTGGAAGAAATAGAAAAAGACAAATAAAAAGTAACTTACAGGCCAGGTGCAGTGGCTTACGCCTGTAATCCCAGCCCTTTGGGAGGCTGAGGTGAGTGGATCACCTGAGGTCAGGAGTTTGAGACCAGCCTGGCTAACATGGTGAAACCCCATTTTCACTAAAAATACAAAAAATTAGCCAGGCATGGTGATGCACACCTGTAATCCCAGCTACTTGGGAGGCTGAAGCAGGAGAATCGCTTGAATCCAGGAGGTGGAGGTTGCAGTGAGCCGAGATCGCACCATTGCACTCCAGCTTGGGCAACAAGAGCGAAACTCCATGTAAAAAAAAAAAAAAAGAAAAAAAAATTAACTTATAGTACCAAGTGACTGTTAACTTTTTAACTTGTGCTGTTGGTAATGCATCAGGAGTCTCCTGATGATCATGTTTTACTTTGTAAAATAAGCTAATATTTGGACAAATGGCTCAGAAATATGGTCTGATTAATATAAGATCTTGATTCACTGGTTATATGATATGTGAATATTATCAATTTCAAAACCAGTTGAATACATTAAATAGTTTTGACTTGATGCTAAACTATTTTAAGAGGGGAAAAAATCTTAGTTAATGCAAGAGTTTTGAGGTCAGACGTGAGTTTGCATTTCAGCTTTACAATCTTCAAGCTGTGTGACCTTGGATAATTTACCTAATTTCTCTGCGCTCAGTTTCTTCATCTGTTTAATGGGCATAAATTTACCTCGTAGGGCTCTTGAGAGAATTGAGACACAAAGCATGTGGCATATAAGTGAGTAAATGAACACAGTTACTATTTTCATCATCTTTATTATTTTGACTCTAAAGTAATTCTGGGGACCTTGCGTTGCCTTGGAGTTCTAATCATAGCCTTCTCTTCTCATTGTAAAGAATGATAGCTATGATGTTAACTACTTTTTACTGACAGAGAAACTTGAAATTACATTTATTACCTCAATAAACAGAAATCTTAGAGTCACTTCAAAAAAATTCATTTCTGAAGAAAAAAGAAAACTTATATATCAAACATGGAATTTCCCAGTAAGGATATTTTAAGGAAATGGCAGATTTCCAAAATTAAAGAAAGAAAATGTACACATCTTTCTAGCATATTTTAATATAGTTGATAATCCACTTTTTAATTAGCCACCTAATTATAAACCAGTAGAAATTTCCCCAGGTGAATGTAGTAACCTACTTCAGAGAGGGGAAGTGGCTCTTTGAATGGGCATTCCTACTGTGAAATTTGACAGTTTTTCAGTCCCAATTTGTTCTAAACTTAAACAGCTCAGGAGAGATGGGAAAGAGCTCTGTTTCATAACCTAATCATTTCTACTGCCAGGAAGGTTGAGTAGAAGGCTAAATTCTAAATTCGCCTTTCATCAATGTTTAGATTTTCCTTTTCTTTATTCCCCAGAGAAGACCCCACTTTTTATATGTGTTCCCATCGTTCGTATGTTCTAAGTTTGAAAATAAAACACTTACAATTTATCCAAGCTCTGGGTTCCTTCATCTTTCTTGGTGGTATGCTTTCTGCTTAACTGCTCATGTTTCCCCAACTTCCAACTCTCAATAAGCAAAGGACTGAAAGGTACCTGAGAAGAGCATCTCGATGTCATGATAGACACTTGTTTAATTCCACAACCCAGTCAATGTTAAGGAGCAACATTTTATTTTTATTTATTTATTTATTTTTTTGAGACGGAGTCTCGCTCTCTCGCCCAGGCTGGAGTGCAGTGGCCGGATCTCAGCTCACTGCAAGCTCTGCTTCCTGGGTTCACGCCATTCTCCTGCCTCAGCGTCCCAAGTAGCTGGGACTACAGGCGCCGCCACCTCGCCCGGCTAGTTTTTTGTATTTTTTTAGTAGAGACGGGGTTTCACCATGTTAGCCAGGGTGGTCTCCATCTCCTGACCTCGTGATCCGCCCGCCTCGGCCTCCCAAAGTGCTGGGATTACAGGCTTGAGCCACCACGCCCGGCCAGGAGCAACATTTTAAATCTTATTCCTTAGCATTCGATGCTTGAAGTTCCCAAAGTTTAATCATTTTTTAAATCATATGTTCATAACTTAGTCAAAAATGTGTTCAACTTACCAATTGGTCCAGTGGACATTTATTGATTTTTGTATTGAATTATCTCTTCCAGCCAGTTTTAGCTTTGTGTAATTACAACTCTAATATGTTTGCATTTCATTTTAAACTATCCCCTATCATTAATGTCTTGCTCATATTCATTAAGCTAATGCAAAGAGGAGAGTTGAACTATTAATTTTAATGAATTTAACTGATCACTTTGCTTCCACCCTTGCCTCCTACAGTCTTTTTTTCAATAAAGTATAAATCATATCATTTTGCTCCTTGACTCAGAATCCTCCATTGGCTGCCTGTTTCATGCAGAGTCAGCCAGCAATGACCTGCCTGACCTCACTTCCTTCCGGTTCCTCCCTCTCCTGTTCTACTCTACTCCAGCCACTCTGCCAGAACACATAGTATGTTTCTGCCTCAGGACCATTTCACCTGCTGTTTGCTCGGTCTGGAACACTTTTCTTCAGTCACACATCCACAACTTGCTCTCTCACCTCCTTGAAGTCTTTGTTCAAATCTCACGTTCTCAATAAGATCTTCACTAACTACCCTTCTAGAAATGTAATCTCTTCCCACACTTTCTAGTTCCCTTTTCTGATTTATTTCTCTCTGTGATACTTGCCAACTTTTGATAAATGATGTAATTCACTCATTGTTACAGTCTTTCTCCCTCATCTAAAACATAAACTGCAAGCAGGCAATGATTGTTGTTGACTTTCACTGCTGTATCCCATGTACTCCAGTGCCTGGTATTGGTTAAATTGAAGTTGAATTGCACCCGTATTCACCTCATTTCTTTTCCTTCAGAGCCTTAATTTGCCATTCTGCAATATAGTGATTGTGTATTCTGGTGTTCTGCCTTTGTTATAGTTTGTTTAGGAAAACTTTGATCCCCTTACCCACAGCTGGATTTATGAGATGGAGGGCATGGTTTCATTGTATTTTCTTTTTGGCCATTGATAAACTTTAACTAGGTAAGTTTGCATTTTAGCCATATTCCTTTCCCTATTATTTTTCCTATTGGGCAAGAAACTGTTATCACCAAAATGGTAAATTTACTGGGATAAATTAGAATCCTGATCAAAATACTCCTGGAAAAATCCTGAGGCAAAAAGAGGTAGATACAGATGAAAATGACAAGCTCCATAAGCAATGAAATGAAAAAACAAATAAGGATTAGTTTCCTTTGAACCTAGGCACACTTTTCCTAGCACACATGTTCCTAGCATAAATATTAGAGCCTTGAACCTGGTTCGAGAAAATACCTACCTACTGATGACAAGGAAGCCATAAATATAATTCATGACCAAAGATTAGTCACTGTTTATTATTGCTGGTGACACTTGATACATTGGGGGAGATTTGGCAGTGTTTCAGACATCTCCAGCCAGCCATTTATCATTTCATAGAAGAAGAGGAGATATTTCTATATTAATGGCCTCTATAAAAGGAAGTGAGTGGAGGAACATCTGATATGTTTTGTCATTGAGAATCAAAGGGACATTGACAATGTTAAAAATGTGCTGAGTGTATTACAGATTTTGTACAAGTAGGTCTTCAAAATAACAATACTCTATTAAAAAAAGAAAAAGAAGAAGAAGTAGAAGAAGAAAGGAACTATGTTCTATGTTGTTAACTCTCTCTTGTGCCCTTGAATGACATTTCTGGATACGAGCTGAGAAACAAAAGCTTGATTTATCTCTAGAGCCAGCAACATTTTGAGCAGCTTGATAGCCTTGAGACCCTGCTGACTCATAGCCATGCTGCTGTCCCAGCACGGGTTTACAGTGCAGATCATTTTGATACAATATGCAAAGACCCAACATACACACTCTCACTGCCAACTTAGCATTAATTCTCTATCTCCATCTATAATGTAGAATAAAACAAAGCCCAAAGCATGTTAATAACTTCCACTTGATTGAGAAATTCAAACCCATGTTCCTTTTGTAACTGCTGTGTCTATGCAAGTGGAGACATAAAGCCCTTTGGGAGAAGACTTTAAATATGGGGTTGGAGATGTGAACAGCCAGGAACTTTGTCTCAGAAATGGTGGGAATAAGCCACTGAAAAGTTGTTTTCACATGGCCAATAACTTCTGTGATGCTTTGCAGAATTCTGAAGACACCATTAAAAATTAAATAAAAAGCCTCAGCTCAGTTTTGTGTGTGCTCCAATAGGCAAAAATATATATTTAATGCAGAGGGTGTTGAATCTGAATTAGTACAAATATTATTAATTTAATGTTCATACTGCATTTTACAGTTTATAAACAGCTTAGCAATAATTTTATACATTTTTCCTCACAGCAGCGCTGTAAAATATATCAGCATTTTATTTTCCCATTTTATAGATGAGGCAACCTTTAATAAGTGATCTATTTCTTTCCTGTGCATATTGGTTAACGGGTAAATGATTAATTTATGTCTACATGAACTTCATCATGCAGAGTATTTATTTTAGTGTGAGTTGGTATTTATTTTACCCGCAAAGCATTACAGTATCCAATTATATATGCATGTTTTAAAGGCAGTAAAGCAGCCACCAGTAGTTAATGCAACATTAAGTCAGAGATTTTTAAATCCACATAAATTCTGAGTTAGGATATTTAAATCAGTCATCCCTTTTTCACCCCCTTGGTTCATGTGGGTGAGAAATGGTCCTTCTATAAAATGACCATGTGGTTGGTATCTGGGGAGTGGGACAGGAAAGACGTATTGAGATTTACAGAATTTACAATATTAACGGTAAAACAAAGAACCAAGTGGTTTATAATTACATTTGGTGAGAACAAAGTAAACAGATCTTATCATTTGCCTCTGCCTGTGGAATGGCTTGTGATTGTGAGGCATCTTTTTTGGTCTCTTTCTTCTTTCACTTTCTGCCTTCATTTCTTACTTTTGTTTTCTTTATTAATTTTTGCATCAGTAAAATGGTTGTCTTAGCTGCTTGTATGGAGGAGCATAACCAGCCACACATAAGTGACATGTTAAGGTTTCATAAATAGGGCAACACCCCCTGAAGCTGTCGTTGGCATTATTTCTCCATATTGTATTATGTTATATTGAGCTATAAGTAAAATTGCTTCTTTCAAAGTGTGTGGTACTTAAAGGCCAAGGATCTCAAAATGCTCCCTAAGCACTGACTCAGCTAATACACTTCTAATATCATCCTACTCCTCTAATCCTACAATTTAGACAGGAAAAGCACCAAAAGTTTCAGTCATTTTATTCTAAGTCAAAATTCATTTAATTAGAAATATGCCTTCTTTCCATGATAATTTATAATATATAATTCTCCTTCATTTCCAGATCTCAAGACTCTTAAATTTAGCCAATGAAGCTAAGATTTTTAAAAATTTATTGCAAGGAGTCCCTGCCTTAATTCCACATGCAAAAGTTTCTGGTAAAGTCTAAAGATTGGCTTGTTAGCTGAGCTGTCAAAGGCAGATGCTTTAAAACACATTTTTTTGTGTTAAATATTAAACTCTTTCTGAATCCAGAAATTCTCTTTCAAATTTAAAATGTATTTTTGAAACCAAAAAGTGCTTACCAATCCAGAAAGTGCTCTGATCTGAATTTAAAGGAAATATTTTTATTATTAAAAATTTTGTACATAGTGAAATATAAAACCCATTACATCAGATCTACCAATAAGACAACACATTATGAGGTAATATTTTTAAATGTGTGATTTCCTATCAAGTCTATTGGACAATATCCACTTAATTGGGGCATAGAAGTTTTAAAAACTGCATCTTTAAAACAAACAAGGGGCATTACTACAGAGGAATGTCACTGAAATGTTCGTTTCAGACTTCTTGCATAGAGACTGGCTGTAAAAGGAACAAGAGTGGGCTGTACTTCAGTATACAGTTTCCGAACTCAAAGTTAAATACACTTGACCTGTGAGTGGGCTTTGTAGATTATTTTTATATAATGAAGGCTTTTACTATACGTATATAAATAGGGAGATTTCGGCGATCTTACTCTCTGTGATAAAAATAGAAATGAATATATATATACACACACACACACACAGTCAAAAGAAGCATTTCAAATATTCGAGTACAAATTAAATATATGAAGTACATAAATTTTCTCCTTTAAAAAAATCCTTCCAGCTAATAAAATATCCTAATGAAATGCTGTTACTGCTTTCCTTATGTGCCACCGTTGCAATATCTAGTACCCCTGGGCTTTTCCTAGTCTAAGACTTTTTCGATGGCATTTATTATTCCCATTTACATTTATTTGACCCATATTGCAGCTTCTAAATTGGATATATCATTTTCCCCTGAGAATTTCGTGTCCTTACCTAGCCTTACAGGAGAACTGTGAATTTATATCACTTTCTAGTGCAACAATGAACTGACTGGGCAGAGAACCAGATAAGACACCTCCCTTCCACTTCCTCATTTTCCACCATCCCCTTACAGACCATGAGGTGCAAGTGACATCTTATTATTGTAAATGTTGAACTGGGCTTGATTCCCAGGTTCTCAGTTTTGTAATCTCAGAACCCATTATTATAGCGTTTCTGTTTTCATTGATTGTCATCTTTGTATATATTATTCTGTTAGCTTTTGCCAAAATGTAACATTTTGAAGAGAGGCGCTATGGAAAAACTGAAAAATCATTTTGTTCATGCTAAGTAAAAACACTGCATTCCCTTTCAAAGAGAATTTATATATAATCAGGTATTCATGAGTTTTCAGAACAGCACGTGGAGAATGTTACTGAAACTCCATCTTGCTTCCATATGAAGTCAGCACAGCACTTAGTCAATTATTACCTAGTATTTCCATGCAAGAGAGCAAGTAGCATTTTAGCTTAAAATTTCAGCATTTAGCCTACACATCACTTAAAAACTCTTATGAGTAAACATGCTTATCCATCAGAAATTGTTTTTATTTGATAGTGCAAGTACAGAAAAAGGAGATTCGAAAGGGCAAATGCAGGCAGTGTCTTTCCAGCAATTGATAGGATATGGAGATTCTGGGACAGGAACACAAGTCTCTGGACCATGTAGCAAATGTGTCCCTGGTGACAGAAAAATGCATTAGGTTGTCATGGCCTAAAAATACCAGCCATTTACACCTTCTAGCGAATTCCCCTGGTTCTGAACCCAGACTAACTTGGAACCAGTTCATTGATTATGATTCTCCTTCCCATATACTTGGATTTATATCTGTATCTATACCTTTAGGGAAAAATACAGCAGTCAGTCAATATAGCTCATTAGCTTGATGGATATATTTTTATTATAAATTAGTATATTGGCATGCTGCTATTTGGAAGCATTTTAATTAATGTGGATGTTACCAATGAGGTCATTTTAAGATCATACAGCTATCAGCCACACATACAGAGGTAGAAGTTCCATTTCTAGAACAAGAGATGAGAGAGTCATTTCTTACCCACATTTGCTTATAAAAAATATAGTCATCCCCATACATGCCATCATGATGCCTTCTCTAACCCACAGAAAAGAGAACTAATGTTTATAAGAAATTACGGTCAGTTTACCACTATCCTCGAGAAATAAAGTTTCTTCTGCAGGTTCATGCAACCAGTAAGTAATTAGAGGTGACATTAAAACTCAGTTCTGACAGATGTCCTTTCAGTGAAACTTGTAGCTCTGCCTAGAATCAACTACTAGCAACATGCCCTGACTAGGAGAAACAGATGAGAGTTCTTTGGCTGCTAAAGAATAAACACTGATCCTATTGGTTACTTCTTCTAAACAAGTCTAAACTCAAATCCCATGCCGGAGAAATGGGTATTATCCACCGGCCCCCAATCTCGATGGATGTGTGGGAAAACCTTTTCTAACAATTTAGCTATGTATATTTTTTGGAGTCTGATTTTAAAATGAATGGCAACACAAAGGCATTTTGTTCATAGTAAACTTAAGTATTCATTGTATTCTCCTTATCTTGGAATTTGAAAAACAAAGAGAAACTATAGTTATTTTATCAAGCAGATTGATAGTTGTCTTTCATGTCTATTTATATCTCTTGATTTAGTCAGAGTATGTAATTAGTCATGAACCCAGTTTCCATTATTACGTTTTGTCAATTGAAATATTGTTTTGTTTCCAAGTATACATTTATATTATTTACCTATAACTAATTTGAAAATGGTTTTAAATATATGTATTTGAAACCGTTGGAAAGAGGGGTGATGACACTCTTAACTGATTATAGACTTAGTGATGCACAGGTGAAATATTTTAGGTTTGCACCACACAGATTAGGTATCAAGAGTATTATATTTCGTGTTATAGAGATAAAAAATTCTGATGATTATTTTTTATCCTAAAGAATAACAGACACCAAATGGCATTTATTCAGTCATTTTGATTTAATTTAATAAGGTCATACTTCCATCTTCAGGTAAACTATTTTGCCTAAACTAGTTCAAACATTAGCACCTTTGCTTTGAGAAAAGATCATCATCACCTACACCAGGAGCTCATTTCAGTGTTTAGTGTCCTTCCTCACTTTGAAGAAATTCTTCCTAGCATATAACTCAAGTCAGTCCCCAAGTGACCCATATGTTCTCTTCTGCAAGTAATGTAATACTTAATTATTTTGCTTATTCTTGATTTTTCATCCTTTAAAGCTCAGTTTGAATCTATGTTCTTTTCCCGTTATCCCAGGCCACCAGGTTTCTCCTAGTCTAGTATAGCTCCATGGGCCTTCTGTGTTACTGATGGCATTATCTCGGTTGTTGGTGTTGTTTCTTTTGAATATGAAACTCAACAAGTGTTGCCCTCCTCATTTAGTTCTGATATTTTTATGATGTAATCCCTAAGTTACTTTTTTCAGAATTCCTTCAGAAATGAAGTGCTAATTAAAAACAACAACAAAAAAGAAGGCTGTTAAGAAGGCTTAAATACAGTTTATGCTAAAAATTTTAAAGAAGAGGATGGACAATTTTCTCTCTTGGATGCTGTTTTGAATGTAGACAGAAAGATAAACTCAGTGGCCCCCTGATGATCTCCTAGCTCTGTGATTCTGTAATAATCTTAGCTTGTAACATCTCATTTTCTGCAACCACTAAAATCTTATCTGCCCTGAGATATGTGAGTGTTTAACAGATGAGAACCTTTTAATCGAGTGAAGACTCTGCTTGTTTTCTCGGAAGTAATTTTCTTAATAATGCTTACCTTTATATTTGAAGCAGCCCATATTGAATCCTTAAATCCAGAGAAAATCATAAACAAAAAATTAACAGGCATACTATATAATGATATGCAATCAGTCCTTGGCTTTTGCTTTTGTTGCTCGGCATTAGAAATATTTTCTTCTGTAGTCATAGTTTAAGGATTCATGAACCCCATTTTTTTCAAACTAAAATCATTTTCGCTTTCGACACTGCACTTGTTTCTATTTAAACGGGGAATTTTGTTAACATCAGTGGATATTTTGCCTCCAAGTGAGGCTACCTTCCAAGCAGGGTTGCCATAGAGCAANTGAGCTGTCAAAGGCAGATGCTTTAAAACACATTTTTTTGTGTTAAATATTAAACTCTTTCTGAATCCAGAAATTCTCTTTCAAATTTAAAATGTATTTTTGAAACCAAAAAGTGCTTACCAATCCAGAAAGTGCTCTGATCTGAATTTAAAGGAAATATTTTATTATTAAAATTTTGTACATAGTGAAATATAAAACCCATTACATCAGATCTACCAATAAGACAACACATTATGAGGTAATATTTTAAATGTGTGATTTCCTATCAAGTCTATTGGACAATATCCACTTAATTGGGGCATAGAAGTTTTAAAACTGCATCTTTAAAACAAACAAGGGGCATTACTACAGAGGAATGTCACTGAAATGTTCGTTTCAGACTTCTTGCATAGAGACTGGCTGTAAAAGGAACAAGAGTGGGCTGTACTTCAGTATACAGTTTCCGAACTCAAAGTTAAATACACTTGACCTGTGAGTGGGCTTTGTAGATTATTTTATATAATGAAGGCTTTTACTATACGTATATAAATAGGGAGATTTCGGCGATCTTACTCTCTGTGATAAAATAGAAATGAATATATATATACACACACACACACACAGTCAAAAGAAGCATTTCAAATATTCGAGTACAAATTAAATATATGAAGTACATAAATTTTCTCCTTTAAAAAAATCCTTCCAGCTAATAAAATATCCTAATGAAATGCTGTTACTGCTTTCCTTATGTGCCACCGTTGCAATATCTAGTACCCCTGGGCTTTTCCTAGTCTAAGACTTTTCGATGGCATTTATTATTCCCATTTACATTTATTTGACCCATATTGCAGCTTCTAAATTGGATATATCATTTTCCCCTGAGAATTTCGTGTCCTTACCTAGCCTTACAGGAGAACTGTGAATTTATATCACTTTCTAGTGCAACAATGAACTGACTGGGCAGAGAACCAGATAAGACACCTCCCTTCCACTTCCTCATTTTCCACCATCCCCTTACAGACCATGAGGTGCAAGTGACATCTTATTATTGTAAATGTTGAACTGGGCTTGATTCCCAGGTTCTCAGTTTTGTAATCTCAGAACCCATTATTATAGCGTTTCTGTTTTCATTGATTGTCATCTTTGTATATATTATTCTGTTAGCTTTTGCCAAAATGTAACATTTTGAAGAGAGGCGCTATGGAAAACTGAAAATCATTTTGTTCATGCTAAGTAAAACACTGCATTCCCTTTCAAAGAGAATTTATATATAATCAGGTATTCATGAGTTTTCAGAACAGCACGTGGAGAATGTTACTGAAACTCCATCTTGCTTCCATATGAAGTCAGCACAGCACTTAGTCAATTATTACCTAGTATTTCCATGCAAGAGAGCAAGTAGCATTTTAGCTTAAAATTTCAGCATTTAGCCTACACATCACTTAAAACTCTTATGAGTAAACATGCTTATCCATCAGAAATTGTTTTATTTGATAGTGCAAGTACAGAAAAGGAGATTCGAAAGGGCAAATGCAGGCAGTGTCTTTCCAGCAATTGATAGGATATGGAGATTCTGGGACAGGAACACAAGTCTCTGGACCATGTAGCAAATGTGTCCCTGGTGACAGAAAATGCATTAGGTTGTCATGGCCTAAAATACCAGCCATTTACACCTTCTAGCGAATTCCCCTGGTTCTGAACCCAGACTAACTTGGAACCAGTTCATTGATTATGATTCTCCTTCCCATATACTTGGATTTATATCTGTATCTATACCTTTAGGGAAAATACAGCAGTCAGTCAATATAGCTCATTAGCTTGATGGATATATTTTATTATAAATTAGTATATTGGCATGCTGCTATTTGGAAGCATTTTAATTAATGTGGATGTTACCAATGAGGTCATTTTAAGATCATACAGCTATCAGCCACACATACAGAGGTAGAAGTTCCATTTCTAGAACAAGAGATGAGAG
Source organism: Rhinopithecus bieti (assembly GCF_001698545.2). Lineage (NCBI taxonomy): Eukaryota > Metazoa > Chordata > Mammalia > Primates > Cercopithecidae > Rhinopithecus > Rhinopithecus bieti. The sequence continues at coordinate 1,335,219 of NW_016816905.1, forward strand.
AGTCATTTCTTACCCACATTTGCTTATAAAAAATATAGTCATCCCCATACATGCCATCATGATGCCTTCTCTAACCCACAGAAAAGAGAACTAATGTTTATAAGAAATTACGGTCAGTTTACCACTATCCTCGAGAAATAAAGTTTCTTCTGCAGGTTCATGCAACCAGTAAGTAATTAGAGGTGACATTAAAACTCAGTTCTGACAGATGTCCTTTCAGTGAAACTTGTAGCTCTGCCTAGAATCAACTACTAGCAACATGCCCTGACTAGGAGAAACAGATGAGAGTTCTTTGGCTGCTAAAGAATAAACACTGATCCTATTGGTTACTTCTTCTAAACAAGTCTAAACTCAAATCCCATGCCGGAGAAATGGGTATTATCCACCGGCCCCAATCTCGATGGATGTGTGGGAAAACCTTTTCTAACAATTTAGCTATGTATATTTTTTGGAGTCTGATTTTAAAATGAATGGCAACACAAAGGCATTTTGTTCATAGTAAACTTAAGTATTCATTGTATTCTCCTTATCTTGGAATTTGAAAACAAAGAGAAACTATAGTTATTTTATCAAGCAGATTGATAGTTGTCTTTCATGTCTATTTATATCTCTTGATTTAGTCAGAGTATGTAATTAGTCATGAACCCAGTTTCCATTATTACGTTTTGTCAATTGAAATATTGTTTTGTTTCCAAGTATACATTTATATTATTTACCTATAACTAATTTGAAAATGGTTTTAAATATATGTATTTGAAACCGTTGGAAAGAGGGGTGATGACACTCTTAACTGATTATAGACTTAGTGATGCACAGGTGAAATATTTTAGGTTTGCACCACACAGATTAGGTATCAAGAGTATTATATTTCGTGTTATAGAGATAAAAAATTCTGATGATTATTTTTTATCCTAAAGAATAACAGACACCAAATGGCATTTATTCAGTCATTTTGATTTAATTTAATAAGGTCATACTTCCATCTTCAGGTAAACTATTTTGCCTAAACTAGTTCAAACATTAGCACCTTTGCTTTGAGAAAAGATCATCATCACCTACACCAGGAGCTCATTTCAGTGTTTAGTGTCCTTCCTCACTTTGAAGAAATTCTTCCTAGCATATAACTCAAGTCAGTCCCCAAGTGACCCATATGTTCTCTTCTGCAAGTAATGTAATACTTAATTATTTTGCTTATTCTTGATTTTCATCCTTTAAAGCTCAGTTTGAATCTATGTTCTTTTCCCGTTATCCCAGGCCACCAGGTTTCTCCTAGTCTAGTATAGCTCCATGGGCCTTCTGTGTTACTGATGGCATTATCTCGGTTGTTGGTGTTGTTTCTTTTGAATATGAAACTCAACAAGTGTTGCCCTCCTCATTTAGTTCTGATATTTTATGATGTAATCCCTAAGTTACTTTTTTCAGAATTCCTTCAGAAATGAAGTGCTAATTAAAACAACAACAAAAAAGAAGGCTGTTAAGAAGGCTTAAATACAGTTTATGCTAAAATTTTAAAGAAGAGGATGGACAATTTTCTCTCTTGGATGCTGTTTTGAATGTAGACAGAAAGATAAACTCAGTGGCCCCTGATGATCTCCTAGCTCTGTGATTCTGTAATAATCTTAGCTTGTAACATCTCATTTTCTGCAACCACTAAAATCTTATCTGCCCTGAGATATGTGAGTGTTTAACAGATGAGAACCTTTTAATCGAGTGAAGACTCTGCTTGTTTTCTCGGAAGTAATTTTCTTAATAATGCTTACCTTTATATTTGAAGCAGCCCATATTGAATCCTTAAATCCAGAGAAAATCATAAACAAAAAATTAACAGGCATACTATATAATGATATGCAATCAGTCCTTGGCTTTTGCTTTTGTTGCTCGGCATTAGAAATATTTTCTTCTGTAGTCATAGTTTAAGGATTCATGAACCCCATTTTTTTCAAACTAAAATCATTTTCGCTTTCGACACTGCACTTGTTTCTATTTAAACGGGGAATTTTGTTAACATCAGTGGATATTTTGCCTCCAAGTGAGGCTACCTTCCAAGCAGGGTTGCCATAGAGCAAATTGCATTTGACAAGGCTGTCTGGGGAAGATTAAGCAGTAGTTAGATTAAGCTTGAGTTTGCCATTTAATCCACCACTACTGGTATTGTGTACTAAGCCGATGATCATACTTAGAAGAACAACAATTAGGTTATTAGTTTTCTTTCTTTTTTTTTTTTTTTTTTTAATTATACTTTAAGTTCTGGGATACATGTGCAGAACGTACAGGTTTGTTACATACACATGCCATGGTGGTTTGCTGCACCCATCAACCTGTCATCTACATTAGGTATTTCTCCTAATGCTATCCGTCTCCTAGCCCCGCATGCCCTGACAGGCCCTGGTGTGTGATGTTCCCCTCCCTGCGTCCAGGTATTCTCATTGTTTAACTCTTACTTATGAGTGAGAACATGCGGTGTTTGGTTTTCTGTTCCTGTGTGCGTTTGCTGAGAATGATGATTTCCAGCTTCATCCATGTTCCTGCAAAGGACATGAGCTCATCCTTTTTATGGCTGCATAGTATTCCATGGTGTATATGTGCCACATTTTCTTTATCCAGTCTATCACTGATGGATTGGTTCCAAGTCTTTGCTATTGCGAATAGTGCCACAATAAACATACATGTGCATGTGTCTTTATAGTAGAATGATTTATAATCCTTTGGGTATAAACTCAATAATAGGATTGCTGAGTCAAATGGTATTTCTTTTAGATCCTTGAGGAATCGCCACACTGTCTTCCACAATGGTTGAACTAATTTACATGCCCACCAACAGTGTAAAAGCATTCCTATTTCTCCACATCCTCTCCAGCATCTGTTGTTTCCTGACTTTTTAATGATCGCCAATCTAACTGGTGTGAGATGGTATCTCATTATGGTTTTGATTTGCATTTCTCTAATGACCAGTGCTGATGAGCATTTTTCATGTGTCTGTTGCTGCATAAATTCTTCTTTTGAGAAGTGTCTGTTCATATCCTTTGCCCACTTTTTGATGGGTGCTTTATTCTTGCTCAAATTTGTTTAAGTTCTTTGTAGATTCTGGATATTAGGCCAGTTTGTCAGATGGATACCGATTGCAAAAATTTTTTTCCCATTCTGTAGGTTGCCTGTTCACCCTGATGATAGTTTATTTGCTGTGCAGAAGCTCTTTAGTTTAGCATCCCATTTGTCATTTTGGCTTTGTTGCCATGTGCTTTTGATGTTTAGTCATGAAGCCTTTGCCCATGCCTATGTCCTGAATGGTATTGCCAGGTTTTCTTCTACGGTTTTCATGGTTTTAGGTCTTACGTTTAAGTCTCTAATCCATCTTGAGTCAATTTTTGTATAAGGCGTAAGGAATGGGTCCAATTTCAGTTTTCTGCATATGGCTAGTCAGTTTTCCCAACAGCATTTATTAAATAGGGAATCCTTTCCCCATTGCTTGTTTTTATCAGGTTTGTCAAAGATCAGATTGTTGTAGATGTGTGGTATTATTTCTGAGGCCTCTGTTCTGTTCCATTGGTCTATATATCTGTTTTGGTGCCAGTACCACGCTGTTTTAGCTACTGTAGCCTTGTAGTAGAGTTTGAAGTCAGGTAGCGTGATGCCTCCAGCTTTGTTCTTTTTGCTTAGGATTGTCTTAGCTATACAGGCTCTTTTTCAGCTATTTTGGAATCAGTAGAAAATTTTAGAAATAATTTCTACAAGTATAAAGTGAAAAAATAGACCTCTCATGTATCAGATGGATAATTTAATTAAATTCAGGTGCTAATGTTATTATTATTAATTACATCAATAATGATAATGATGGTGGTAAGAGTATCCCATAAAAACTAGCTACCTTGAGCTAATCTGTGGCAAAGCTTTATAGGTATCATTTTCATTGAATCATCACAAAAGTTCTCTGAAGTTTTACCAAAATAAAAATGGTGAGTTATGCATATATTCTGGGACATTTTTTCTGATACTGACTTTGACTCTCCGTGTATATTTTTACAAGGGGTTGTTTAGCATTCAGTTGATTATTTTTTGTTATTTGGTCCAACTGAAGTTTAGATGATATAGAATGAACATAGAAAACCATAGCATTAATCTTGCACTGTAAAAGTCCTATTTGTATTGTGACAAAAATATAAATGTAAAGCAAGCAGAAAAAAAAGCTATGTAAGCTCTTTTCTGACTGCAGTACTGTTAAAAAGTATTGGACTTATGTTGTTTGGTAAAGTTTCTATTGTGCTTACTATAAATGCAAAAATAATTATGCTACTGTCCAAAATGATTCTGAAGTTTCATAGTGAACTGTTTTTATCAAAAATTTATTAGTTCCTCAGGTAAATGTGAAGCATTGAACTTGATACAATCACTAAGATCCATGAAATACAGAATTAATATTCAATACAGATCTGAATTATATGGATCAGTAAATATTTGATCTAAGGAACTAAAAAGGAAAATGCATGTTATTATTAATATTCCTGTCCCTTGAATAAATACATGACTTCTGGATGGTATCATGAGTTTATATACCTGAAGAGAGTAGGATTTAGTTATGCTGATATAATATAAACTGTGACTACCACTCAAATCACCTAAGCCCCACTGTACTCAAAATGAGGAAGCATTTTTAATATAATAAGCAAAATTGGAATAGACTTGTAACCATCAATAACCTGTTTTTTTAATTATAGCATTGACAGAAAGGTTGCTATTTACTACTACAGACAAACAATCGGTGATCACTATGACATTTTGCTAAATGAAAGCAAGCTTCATCCATGGCATTGGATGATGCCCTGGCCAGATACAGTTGGAGAGTCCAATGGAAACCCAGTCTTTAAATAATGATTTTACCCAGTTGGCCTTCTATGTGTCAATCAAACAGTTGGCCCAGTTCGCCATTTCTCTCCTTGCTGACACCAGAACTGAAATGGGTTGATGTTTGAAGTCCTGTAGTCTTCTCTTAGGTGTCCACCTGAGAATGGGGGAAGGGATTATAAGCTTTATATTCCATTATCATCTAAGGTATTATTATTCTATTTCTTTAAATACTAAAAGCATAGCCTAAAAGTGATCCAAAAAGCTAAGTCATATTATGATGCAATAAATGCCTAGTAAACAACTCTGGAACTGAAGACTCTCAAGATTGAAGGGGACCTTAAAGGTCATAGTTGATGATCCTAAACTCTTCTGACAACTGAAGTGATGCTACAACGCACAGAAAATAGGACTCTCTTGACCTTCCAAATTCAGGCTGTTCTGATGGATAGAAAATCCTAATTGAGCCATAATGTGTCTCTCTATAAATTCCCCCTTACTCATCCCAGATGTAACCTTTGGGGCTAATGAACTGTTGACTTCCTCTTTGATGCCCTGACAAGCTCCTTTCTAACACTTCACTATTTCTTCTGTTTTCCTTCCTTCAACACCCTACTCACTTTCGCCTGAACATACTCTGATTTTTTAATGTTTCACAAACCCAGGGTATTGCAAAAACAGGATAAAACACAATTAGCAACAGCTCATTCTAAGCACTGTCTTTCTCTTAACACCTGAGTTGCTTTTGTGGCTGCTGTATCAGAGTGACACCTGAAATTCCTAAGTGCTTCTCAAATATCTAAGCCAAGTCATATGTGCCCCACCCTGTATCTGCACAGTTGGGTTTGGGTTTTTTGTTTGTTTAGGGCCTCCATAGGAGACCTCACATTTATTTCCATTAATGTTATCACATTAAATTTGTTCCATCTCAACTTCAATTTTATTTTCATTTGGAATGTAGAGTGTATTCTAATTCTGTCATCTCACTTATTCACTAAGTGAAATCCTAACTTTGCACCATCTGTAAATTTACCTAGCATACTTATACTTTCTATTTATTCAAATACCTGATTTTTTTAAAATATTGACAATAACAAGAACAGGGGCATCAGCATTAAAAATGTCCTTCTAGACTGCCATCCATTGCCATCTCTAGCTGTGACCATTCAACAAACTGCCAACACCCCTGATGTCCTGCTCATATTTTTTCATCTTAGCCCCAAGTATGCCATGTGATGCCTTGGCAAATATCCTGTAGAAATCGAGATACACTAATAACCACCATTGGTTAACTTAGTAATTCTTTCAGGGAAAAGAAATGATGTTCATGTACAAGATCTGTTCCTTAGTGAATCATCTAGTGCCCAGCTGTCAGTCTCACCATGTTTTATTTGAGGCTCACTGATATGTAGGTTTTAAGAAACTATCTCCCTCCCCATTTTGAAAATCAGATCCACCTTCAACAATCCTTTGCTTGTGTACACCTCTCGTGCTTTCTGCAGCTCCTCAAAGATGGTCAGCAAGGACTTGGTAGGTTTCATTGATAACAGGGACTTCCTAGCGCCCTGCTCTGTGTCTGCAACATAAAAGATACCCTGCTATTTTTAAGAATCAAAACACTCAAAACTTGTTATTTTGGTGCTCATACTCCTGTTTTAAAACATTGAACTAGGAATTACATATGTCTGGAGACAAAATTCATTTACAAACTACATTTGAATTTTGAATTGAACAAAGGAACACTCCTACACTTGACCACATGCCACACCCACTTACCACCCTTCCACGTCATCTTCCTGTGGTTTTAAATGACATTCTCTGGGTTTCCAGAAAGATAATTTACATTTCTCCGGAGACACGTTGAGCACCAGTTTTCCTGTAGAGGTGCAGACGGAGCTACATTTGAATTGGTTGGTGGACAGGTAGGAGAGAAAAGCATGGGGCACTGAAGAAAATAAGAGGAAGGCGGAGCAGGGTTCAGAGAAGTGGGGTCGGGGGAAGGTTTCCAATTCAGTCCCTCTGTCTTTCTAGGACCGCAGTCCCTCAGCTCCCCTCTTTCCCTCAAGGGCTAAATTCCCCCCGGACAAGACCACTTTTCCAAGAGCATAATGGAACTTCTCCCTTCCTCAGTCTCCTTAAGTAAATTTAAGCCAGGACAGGGACATTTTGAATGGAACAACTTCTGAACACAAATAAAAGGGTAATGATAACCAAATCTCACATTTCAATAAAATTCTGGTAATTTATTTGGATTAATCAAAATAACTATAGAAACACCAGCATTGTCTCTTTGCCCTGGGGTTGCAGTCATTTCTAAGGAATAAAGAAATAGATACACAGGGACAGAGCTCTCACCCTTGAAGGCATTTAGAATGCAAAGTGTCCTCTTACACTCTCTTTTCTCATCTTCTCTTCCCTCTCTGCAATAGGAGTCTATTGTTTCCCTTCCAAACATCATTCTCTCCTTGACATAAACAACAAAAAGAAAAAAAATCTTATAGCTCTGTTATTTTTCTCATCCATCAGGATTGCCATCCTCTCTCAGCTGCAGGTCTGTCTTTTGAGGGAACAATGTGTTCCTTGAACCTAAAAAGCAAACAAAGACTGGACACAGTGGCTTACACCTGTAATCGCAGCTACTTTGGGGGCTGAGATGCAAGAATCGCTTGAACCCAGGAGGTGGAGATTGCGGTGAGCCGAGACAGGACCATTGCACTCCAGCCTGTGCAACAGAGTGAGACTCTGTCTAAAAAAAAACAGAAAAAAAACCAGGCAAACAAAGAAAAACTTAAATGTATTCTGAGATATATATATATATATATTTTCTAATTAGTCTTAGCTCATTTGAGAATTTTCCTTTTTACTTGCTATTCCCTTGCCTGGACTACTACTCTTTACCTGGATTTTCACAAGGCCAATGCGTACCATTCAGGCCTCCAACCTAGAGTCACTGCCTCCTCAAACCCTGACCATGGTGTCCGAAACAACCACACTGCATCGTTCCCTCACCCCTACCCTGCTTTATTTTCCCAAAAAGCACCATTGTTAACTAGAATTAAAGACATGCCTTATTTATTTATAATATTTCTCCCCAAGAACTTTGTCTTGCTGACACTTGTGTCCCCAGTGCCTGGCACAGTGCTGCTATATAGAAGTTTCTCAGTAAACATGTGCCCTATGAATGAAGCAAAATAGATGGTTTAAAGATTATGTAAATCAGAGATACACAGAAACTAGAAAGAAGATCACATAATAACCACTGCAGTGGTTTCTTCATTATAGTTTCCAACTTTTTTTTTTTTTTTTTTTAATTAGAGATAGGGTCTGGCTGTGTTGCCCAAGCTTATCTCAAACTCTTGGTCTCAAGTGATCCTCCTACCTCAACCTCCCAAACGCTGGGATTACAGGGGTGAGCTACCATGCCTGGCCTCCAACTGTCTTTCACTTCAGAATTATGTGCAACTACATGGTAGAACTTGCTATTTTAAAGTAACTTTTGTTTTATTTTTTAGAATATAATCAAAATTGCTTTGATCACCTGAAAAGTCACTTTGTAGATAACTAAAAATATAGACAGATAAACTTGAAAAGAAATTACTCATAATCCTAACATCAGAGAAAACTAATATTAAAAGTTTTTTTGGTATGTTTAGAATTTTTGCAAACATCTCAATCTTTTCAAGACATTATTCCTTTCAAATTCTTATGCTATAGAATTCTTCTAGTCTGTTATTTGAACTTCAAAAAAAAATCTGTTCTCATAAATTTGCCATATTTGTCTGTTTTTTTTTCAGACCTATCCCCATCACAGTTTTAAAAACTATATATTTATTGTCTGTAAGATTCCTGTTACTTCCACATGGCCAACCACTTCTCCCGATGAGTTAGAATTTGATTTTTTTTTGAAATGTCAGTTCCTCCCTTTATTTCCTCAAAATTTTGAACAATGAAATTGCCAACAAGGCGAGACAATGGCCTATCAGATGTCCTGAGGTTACCAGAAAATGAATTCCAAGATGGATGGTTAGAGGTTACCATCATAAAAACACTTGTCTCATTTAGTCTTATGACTTTATTCCCCAACTATGGATATACCATGAGAATGAAGGTAATGGAAAAATCCTGAAGAATTGCCAAGAAACCTGAATTCATTCATTCATTTATTAATTACTGAAGACCTATTTTGTGTCAAACATGGAGGCACTTGAAATACCATCTTAGAATCAAAGAGCACATTACTTATGAAAGGCACACCAATTAATTATCTTACAAATATTTATTGAACACCTCCTACATGCCAGGCACTATGCTAGGCACACAAGTAGGGAAGAATCATGATGCCAACAATACAAACACACTCGAGTTTAAATCTACTACGCTCTAGCTTATAAATTGCTGAAGCATTTTTTTCCATCTATAAACTGAGGACTTAATAATAGTCCACTTAAAGGACTATTATGAGACTTTAAAAAACTAAGTCATCCAAGATTCTAGTGATACAGAGATGAGCAAAATAAATTCTCTACTCTCAAGGTACTTGGAGTTTAGTATATGATACACACAAAACCTAAGCATTTCAATAATACTTACTGAATACCATTACATTTAATACATGGCAAAATATGCTGCTATAATATTTATCTTCTCCACTGAATGGTAAGTTTCTTTGTATATGTACAACCCCTAACCTAGTATCTGATAAGTTATGGCATACTCAACAAATGTTAAATGGTTGAACAAATAGATGCCTTATAAGAAACTCACTCTTCCACAGTATCACCCTAAAGTTGTGAAATTCTCTCCCAAAGGCAGAGGATTTATTTCCAGAGACTTCATTTTAGTATTACTAATTTAAATTCTTCCTTAAGACTTTAGGAATGAAATTTCTGCCTATAAAGTAGGATGACATTAGATATTATCCCTAATTTTATAAAGAAGGTTGAAGTTTAATCGACCCTGTAAAATCACAAGTTGATCTTTGCTCTCCATTTGAAATTACTGAAGCTTCTCTTCCCAGAAATAAGTAACAATTTGGAAATGTTTGCATATTTTTTTCTGTACAAACTAACTTCGTTAAGAAAGACTAAAAGAGCTGGAGTTTCTGGTTTCTGGGGCATTGAAAATGAAAAGCTGAAAGTCTAAACAATGACTAACACATTAGTCATAGTAAGCAGCTGTTTTCTAATAGAACAAGAAATGACATGTTTAAAATGCTGCAGGAAAATTAGGATAGACATAATAAAGAAATTTTTATCTGGCAATAGTGACTCCAAAGCAGGTGGCCCTCGAAAAGCATGCAGTGTAAAGTTTTTTAAGAATTATATAGCTATCCTTGAAGTAATTTTAATTACTTTTAAAATTGTCTTCCTTAATACAAGTTGAATGGACGAGATGATTTCCCAACGTCTCAAATTCTCAACTTGAGAAAGTTTGCTTATTTTCCATGTGTCCCCTAGAGGGCAGTGGTGGCCCAAAACCCAGGAGAGGGTTTATAATCAGTTGTAGCCTCTCTGGCGCCAACCTTCTCTCCAGCCTCTCTGCTATTTCACCTCACAAATCTGTCTTCTGTGAGCAAATAGGCAGTAACGTGTTTATTCCTAAGTACTTAACTAGCAAAACCACTACGTATTAGAAAATAACGTTGCATGCATTCTATTTTCACAAAGATGGAAAAGAAAAATCTCATTGTGCGAAGATTATATTTTATGTTTGCGTGTATTGCCTGCCTTAACACATGCACCAAGCTTAGTAGGTCTTTTTTGTGCATTTTTCATGAATTTGGGGATAGAGAATGTTGTGAGACAGTGGGGAAAGGTGACAAGATGTGTCAAGGCAAACAAATCAAGGTTTTTTTCTCTTCGGTTGGAAATTCATTTTGAAACAATCCTTAAGTATTACTGAATGACTACTCATCTAACCATTTATTCACTGAGGAGTTGCCTAATAGTCTAAGACCATTATTAGATGCTATCGTTGGTAATGTGTGGAACAAAGAAAATATTTCAGGGAACTTATAATTTGGAAAGTGATACTAAATTACTTGATACAGGTATAAGGAAGGATGACACAGGAAGGTATCCAACTTGTGAATTTTAGTAGCAACATAACACAAAAACCATTGCTCCCTTTACAAATGCTTTGGATATCTTTTGGAGGACCGCAGATCTGAAATATTTTTCCTGTTCCAATGGAACACATGACCTCATGTTTTAAAGGTGATGACTAACCACAGGAAGCTTCCTAGATGGACAAAGGAGAGCCTGAATATATGTTTTTTCTAAAGCAGAGGCTTTCTGTTGTAATGTTGCTGTCTAAATATTTTATTCTTCTGAGAGATAGTTTTATGCAAAGGGTGCAACTTTCAAAGGAGTCTTTTTGCAGGGTTTGCCTTAAAAGCCTCTTATAATACCTGAGAATTTAGCTTTCAGGATCTCTTTTATTGTAATCAGAATATTTGCTGATTAAATTCACTTTCATCGTCTGAAATTGGGAGCAAGATACAAACCTCAAGTATGCAAAGAAAAAGATTGATGACATCAAAATTACAATTCAGTCAATATTTGCTGAGCCATTCGGGTTTCCATATGGAGCGGAGGGCAATCAAAACTGCCTACCCATACAGCAATGTGTGGTTTTCAGAACATTCCTGCCGTAACTTTTGGTCAAACCAAATGGTGTGGATTGTTTATGTGGTCACTTGTTTATGCAGATTGCTTTGGTTGCAAATTATACATATTTGCAATACTTCTTGGGAGAATTCTGCCATCACATCTGTAGCCATGGTCTGTATTACAATCAAGACTATTTAGATGTTAGGAAACAGATTTTCAGTCCTAAAAACATGATTGGGGATTATGATATTCTAACTCTAGATTAGGAATGACATACATTGAAACTAGTAGATATTTTAAGTGGCATTGCTTTGAAGAGTTAAAGTAGTAGAATCACAGTATTGTCAGTGTACAGGTTATGCTTGGGAAACTGGGACTGACTCAGAAAGAAGACAAAATTGTTACGATGGGACCAGAAATCATAACATTTTAAAAGACTATTTCTACTTCCCCAAAATTGACTGGGCCAGTGTTTTTTCCAAGGTCATGGTAAATTGTTTTAAGACTTTACCAAAGGACAGAAGTTTAAATACTTCTTAAATGGAAAACTTCTTTAGAGGAAAACAAAATTATGATAAAGACCTAGAAAATTATCTTATACAGAAAAAAATACTATATAATTTGCTTCTTCCTGAGGTATGGAAATTTCCCTAAAAAGCAACAAATATTGTTTTGTATAAAGAGCATACTTTATACATAAGATCCAATTTGAACTTTATAAGTACTCTTGACTTTTTGCAATTTGAGACAAACCTGTGAATGGATACTGTTAAATGATCATTCTTCCTCCCTTGTCATGTCTGTGCATTTGTATTTTAAAGGAAAACTTAGTCATTGGGCATATTTTGATATATTATCTATTGTAGGTAAGTATCTCTTTTTCTGTTGGGAAGAGTTATATTGGTGGTCACAGACAACCAGATTATTTTAATTTTAGTTCCAACAAAGAATTACAGACTGCTAACTGCATATAAACTTTATAACGAATAGACATTTTCTAATTTGTGGCTCATTATGAAAATCTTCACTTACAATGGTCCTATCATTGGATCTCAGGTACAAAAAAAAAAAAAATATATATATATATACACACACACACACACACACACACACACATATATGCCAGGCGCGATGGCTCACACCTGTAATCCCAACACTTTAGAAGGCTGAGGCAGGTGGATCAATTAAGGTGAGGAGTTTGAGACCAGTCTGGCCAACATGGTGAAACCCCATCTCTAGTAAAAATACAAAAATTATCCAGGCATGGTGGTGCATGCCTATAATCCCAGCTACTCAGGAGGCTGGAGCATGAGAATCGTTTGAACTCAGGAGGCAGAAGTTGCAGTGAGCCAAAATCACCCCATTACACTCCAGCCTGGGTGACAGAAGGAAACTGTGTCTAAAAAAAAAAGAAAAAAAAAGTTATAAATGACCACTGCATTAATAGCATTGCAATAACATATTCATAGAAAAATAACTTACCTTCTTTAGAATGTATAGCTTGTAAAAGCACTTTCATATATACAGCAATACATTTGAACTTCATGGTGATCCTAGGTGGGTATGGTTAAGTCCATTTCAGATGTCTCTAAGAATCTGAGAGGTTGGGGGAGTTTCTCAAGGTCACATAGTTTGAAAATTGCTAAGTTGATTCTCAGACAAGCGTTCACCTGAATCTAGATCCATGTGACATTCTTATGAGGCTATATTTACTACATCATTGTATTCATTTTATTGTACAAGGCAGTCTACTTATATGTTGATGTAAAATATTCACAATGGTGCTATTATTGTGTGAGAGGCAATATACTTAATGCACCGTTATTATTTGCCCCCTTTTAGAGAGGAGAAAGCGGAGCTTCTGCAAGGTCACATAATACATCCAGAATTGTACCGCTAGTAAGCAGTGAAGCCAGGGTTCTAATCCAAGTATGTCCAACTCTAGGCATACTGTGTCTCATAGTATGTTCTTACTACTATAAGGTTTCCTATGTGTTCACAAGGACATTGATGTGAGCTCTGTTTTGAGTGTAATTTGCATGGCATGCCACAGTGCCTCTTGAGCATCAACAGAAGACCAACTGAAGTCACCTGGGAAGCCCCAGGGTCCTTTGAGAATGACAGCCCCACACCCCTTTCCTTTAGTTGGCTAAAGGGCTAGAAGAAAAAGGGGCTGGGTAAAGCACAGTTAACTGACTCTCTGAGTACAGGACAGATAGAGTTAGTGAATCCCCATACTTAGCACCCTCCACCCCCACGAACCCCAAGTCAATTAAAAGATAAAGAAGAGATTTAGAAGGAAAGAATTTGACGATGACCACAATCCTGTTGTCAGCCCTGTGGACATCATGGTGACAAAACATCTTCCTGAAGTAGTAATAACAAGCTCATGGATATTAGCAGGGTAAGCAATGGGGTAGCTGCCAAGAGGCAGCACCCACTGACATCCATGGTGCAGGCCAGTAGGGGTAGCTGCCAGGGTAGCCCAAGAGGCCACAGAAAATGCAATCTAATTGTAATCATTTCAAGTTATTTACGACTTGGATTATGATCGCCCATAAATAAGAAAGCATCAGATGTATGGTGGGGACATGATCCAAGAGGAATATAACTTAAACCCCACTTATGAATATTTCCAGTATTAATATTCCATGCAACCAAATAGTTCAAACTCATACAGATACTATGAATATGACTTTCAGATAAAACAGTCATTTATTTGGTACAATATGTTATGTTACAAATACAGATCATTAAATTTCTAGTTCTCTAAGGGCATATTTTGTTCGTGTGAGTAGTTTATTTACAACTGGCAAGAACCACATGTCTGACTAGACGTCAGACAGTTGTATTACTTACGTAAACATACTATTTGATTAAATTCACCAGCATAATCAATAGGGGGTTCTGGTTGTCACATTAATTACATTCTATGGAAATTCTATGGAAGCATCATTTAATTAGATTTTTCACTTAGTACTTACCAGAGTATAAGAAATGTCATCATAGTTTTTTGCACATAGTAATGAAATCATTGGTACATTACCAAGATTAAATCATACAAGAATGTCTACCCTTCTGTTTTCCTCTCTGCTAAAATTATAAAGCTTCTTACAGTACCACCTGTGATGATAGGCAGGATACACAGAATTTCAAAGCTTTCTACAACACCTACCAATCTCCATGTCAGAACAAATTAGTATTTCTAGCCTACTGTTTATTATTATGGCATTTTAGAGCTTAATAGCTCAATCTTAACATTAATACATCTGCCTTTATTGTGTGTTTAATATGTGCAGTGAATATGTTAAGTGCTCCATTTACATAATTGTATTTAATCTTCAAAGAAACACTTCGAGGTTTCCTTCCCGTTATACAAAGGAAGAAACTGAGGCACAGATCACTTAGATGGTAAAGAAGAGAGCCAGGATTGACTCCCAGTTCTGATTCATTCCAAGTCCCATCTAGCTATTTTTTAGTTGCAGAAACAGGCCTAGAGAGATAAAGTGTCTTTCCAAAGTACACATAACTGGAAAGTGGCAGAGACAAAACGCACTCAGGTTTTCTGACTCCTGCCTGTTATTTTTATTGCCAGAGCCCTCACTATAGGACTGAGAAGTTCAGCTACTTGTTTGTTTGTTTGTTTCATTTTTGTTTCAGCCAATAGCAGCCAGGCTTGGAGACATGTGAGCAATATCCATTAGCACTGCTGCCTGTGATGTGCAGAGCAATCACATTTTTAATGGACTGTGTGTCTGAGTCCTTTCTTGTCCACGTAGCTTTTAAAGTGATCTGGAGTAAATCTGTTGCTCACTTGGCAATCAGTATTTGGCGTTGTTCCTCAAATGGTGGAGTTAGATATCTGGATTTTGCTTTCTCCCACATTCCTGGAAACTCTTCCCAGAGAGTGCCATACTGTAGGACTCTTCTTCAAGGGCAAGAACTGTGACTGTTTCATAACGAAACTTTCAGTCTAAACAGCAAGTATGTGGTCATGCCTTTCCCTTGCTTTAAACATTCAGATAAGAGTTTGTTTTGTATTGTTTTAATCACAGACGGGTGTTACGTTTTACCAATTGCTTATTTGTATCTGTTGAAATGAACATATGGTTTTCTGTTTTACTAATGTGGTAATTTATGACTGATTTTTGAATGTTGAGGCAACTGCATTCCTGACCACTTAGTCCTGATCCTATCCTTTGTATATACTGGGAGGCAGGGCTAATTGGAGGCCATCAAAGTAACAGTTTACCAAAATGAAGATGCCACTATATTAATTACAAAATGAAGTCTTTTTATTTAAATATCCTACTCTGGGCCAGGCACGGTGCCTCACACCTGTAATCACAGCACTTTGGGAGTCCTAGGCAGGAGGATCACTTAAGCCGAGGAGCTGGAGACCAGCCTGCACAACGTGGCGAAACCTCTTCGCTACTAAAACTACAAAAATTTACTGGGCATGGTGGTGCACGCCGGTAATCCCAGCTACTCAGGAGACTGAGGTAGGAGGATCACCTCATCCCAGGCAGTCAAGGCAGTGAACTGTGATCGTGCGTCTGTACTCCAGCGTGGGCGACAGAGTGAGACCCCTTTTTGAGCAAACAAACAAAACAACAACATAAACCCAAAAAGCTTCTACTCTGTCTTCTTTGTTGAAGATGTGGTTGGTGGTTGATATTTTGTGAGATTTTCCTGAAAAAAATATATTTTGGAAATCCATATCTATAGAGTATTTCAATTCCAAGTTTTGCTCTATAGATCCATTTATTCCTACTCTTCAAACAAAAAAGAAAAATTTTAACTTCTCTGACCTGTGCAATATTAAGGTCCTAAACCTCTTTTTTTTTTTTTTTTTTTTTGAGACGGAGTCTCGCTCTGTCGCCCGGGCTGGAGTGCAATGGCCGGATCTCAGCTCACTGCAAGCTCCGCCTCCTGGGTTTACGCCATTCTCCTGCCTCAGTCTCCCGAGTAGCTGGGACTACAGGCGCCCGCCACCTCGCCCGGCTAGTTTTTTGTATTTTTAGTAGAGACGGGGTTTCACCGTGTTAGCCAGGATGGTCTCGATCTCCTGACCTCGTGATCCGCCCGTCTCGGCCTCCCAAAGTGCTGGGATTACAGGCTTGAGCCACCGCGCCCGGCCTAAACCTCTTAAAAACTAAAAATCTGTTGAGTTCCTTTTGCAAGACGGCTGGCTCAGAAGTTTGGGTTTCTAAAGAAATGAGAGTTTAACATTTTTATATTGGACATATTTTCAGAAAATTTAGAATCCCATTAGTGTTCTTTATAACATGCTGTGCTCAAAACTAAATTTTTTCGGGCTTCAACCTTATGCATATAAAAATGGGTTCAATTCAAGTTCCTTATGATTTCTTTCCTTTAGAGGTGCTTGACTTTTCTGCCTCCTTTAGTTTGGCACTGGGTGTTTTGTGTACGGAGTCTTTTCACCACATGTCCTGAGGACCCAGTTACTGACTTACTAATGAGATTAACTGTGGGGTCTATATCTGTTCCGGCAGGCACTGACAAGTGGTGTCTGCTCACAGTAAGTCACTCCACTTTTCAGTAATACTGTACCATGGTTGTGAATTTGAGTTTCATTTAGACTTCCAGTTTTAATCCTTGAACTCCCCTTTCTAGGGATGTGGTATTACACAAGTGACTAAACCTCACCATCCCTCAGCTTTCCTGTCTGTACAGTGGGAATGATAAACGAGATACAGCAGGAAAAGCACCGAACAGTGTGTCATCTATGGAGTGAGCATTCAATAAATATCATTACCATTGAACAAGTTATTATGAATCTTTCAGTTATTCAGAAGCATGTTATCAAATTTCCAGGTTATCCAAAACCCTTTTTTTTTTTCTTTTACCTCTACTTACTCACTTGGATCGGCCTTTTAGCACTTTCAATATCATTTTAGCATTTGATTCAGTTTGGTTGGTTTCAAGGGTGGGAGAAGAGGGGAATTTGTGTTGACTCAAAGGCTTAGTGGTGGTTGCACCACTGCACCAATTTGGGAACCGTTTAAGTCCCTCAGAAGACTACAGTCCTGCACCACATAATGACGTATCAGTCGACTGTGAACAGCACATATGACAGCGGTCCCATAATATTATACTGGAGCTGAAAAATTCTTATTGCCTAGTCACATTACAGCCATCTGAACACTACGCATTACTCACATTCTATGATGCTGTTGCTGTAAACAAATGTATGATGCTGACAGTCATATAAAAGTACAGAACATATTAGTACAATTATGAACAGCACATAGTATTTGGTAATGATAACAAGGGACTCTATTACTGGTTTATGTGTTTACTATACTTTTTGTCGTTACTTTAGAGTGTGCTCCTGTTTATACATATTTTAAGTTAACTGTCAAACAGCCTTAGGCTGGTCTTTCCGGAGGTATTCCAGAAGAAGGCATTGTTATCATAGGAGAGGACAGCTCCATATATGTTATTGCCCCAGAAGACAAAATTGTTATAAATATAACAAAATGTTTAAATGAAAAATACTTCATCAACCATAACAGCACATTCTTAGTGTTCAAGAGAGTGATAATGTTCTTTTTTCAAGCTGTAAACAAGTTTGATGTACATATGGGTTCCTGTTTCCCTTACATTCAAACTCTGGACCCTTCTGAGTATCTGTAACTGACACATTGTAGACCACAAATTTAGACTAAGGGGAATGCTTTCTAATACTGAGTCAGCTGCCTCTCTGCTACCCTAATTACTCTGTTTTATAGTCACATTTTCCAGTGGGACAAAATGTGGAAGTGAAAGACAGTGATACTGATGATCCTGACCCTGTGTAAGCCTAGGCTAATGTGTGTGTTTGTGTTCTAGATTTTAACAAAAAAAAGTCTAAAAAATAACAAAATGAAAATAAAACACTTAAAAAAATTGAAACAGGTTATACAATAAGGATATAAAGAAGATATTTTTGTACAGCTCTACAATGTGTTTGTATTTTAAGCCAAATGTTATTGTAAAATAGCCAAAAGGTTTTTAAAAAATTACGTTTGCAAAATAAAAAAGTTATAGTAACCTAAGATTAATTTATTAATGAAGAAAGAAAAATATTATCTTATAAATATAGTGTAGCCTAAGAGTACAGTGCTTATAAAGTCTACAGGAATGTATAGTGATGTCCTAGGCCTTCACATTCACCCACTATTTACTCACTGACTCACCCAGAACAACTTCCAGTCCTGCATGTTCCATTCCTAGTAAGTGCCCTATACGGGTGTATCATTTTTTTAACCTTTTATTCATATTTTTACTGTACCTTGTCTATGTTTAAATACACAAATACTGATCATTGTGTTGCAGTTGCCTACAGGATTCAATCCAGTAACATGTTGTACAGGTTTGTAGCCTAGAAACAATGGGCTCTACCACATAGCCTAGGTGTGTAGTAGCCTATGCCATGTAGGTTTCTGTAAGCACACTGTATGATGTTTGCACAATGATGAAATTGCCTAAGGACATGTTTCTCAGAATCTTTCCCTGTTGTTAAGGGATACATGACTGTATTACCAGACTATTAACAAATGAGGCCCACTGTAATACTTTTGCAGAATACCACATGATAGTAGTTCAATGTGTTTAGTGAGAAAATTAATGACCAAAAGTTGTTATAAATGTAACAAAATGTTTAAATGAAAAATACTTCATCAATCAGGATAGTCCATCCTTAGTGTTCAAGATAGTGATTATGTTCTTTTTTCAAGCTGTAAACAAGTTTGGTGCACATATGGGTTCCTGTTTCCCTTTCAGTCAAACTCTGAACCCTTTTGAGTATCTGTAACTGACACATTGTAGACTACAAATTTAGACTAAGGAAATGCTTTCTTAACACTGAGTCAGCTGCCTCTCTGCTATCCTAATTGCTCTGTTTTATAATCAGCATTGCTGGTACATAGTAGTCTGGCAATTTAAATGGAAGTATTTGTGCTGTGTATTGATAGCTGGCAACTCTCTATGGTTTGGGATAGCTCAGGACAGATACTCCTTGAATAATTACCCTGCTCAATCAGAAGGAAGCATTCTTGTTATGTTGCTGTGCATGATTGATCCATGTCTGTACAGCGTTTTTTTGTTATTCACTATGATGTTCACAAAGTGTTACAAAGTGTTCACAAAGTGTTCTGTTAACATGTGAATTGATTTGCAGTATTTTAAAACCATAAAGAAGGTTCCCTTGTTGGCCAGGTGCGGTGGCTCACACCTGTAATCCCAGCACTTTGGGAGGTCGAGGCAGGTGGATCACGAGGTCAGGAGTTCAAGATCAGCCTGGCCAACATGGTGAAACCCCGTCTCTACTAAAAATACAAAAATTATCCGGGAGTGGTGGCACACGCCTATAATCCCAGCCACTCAGGAGGCTGAGGCAGGAGAATCGCTTGAACCCAGGAAGCAGAGGTTGCTGTGAGCAGAGATGGCGCCACTGCACTCCAGCCTGGGCAACAGAACCAGACTACATCGAAAAAAAGGAAAGGAAAGGAAAAAGGAAAGGAAAAGGTTCCCCTTGTCAAATAAGTATGGGCAGCTCAAGGTGGACTATTTCCCTCTTATAAATGCATAATTTACTTTCAAATATAAATGCCCTGAGAACTCGTATTAAAAATTATAATTTTCTTTAAGAAGATGATAGGCCGGGCGCGGTGGCTCACACCTGTAATCCCAGCACTTTGGGTAGCTGAGGCGGGCGGATCATGAGGTCAGGAGATTGAGACCATCCTGGCTAACATGGTGAAACCCTGTCCTTACTAAAAAAAACACAAAAAATTAGCCGGGCATGGTGGCGGGCGCCTGTAGTCCCAGCTACTCGGGAGGCAGAGGCAGGAGAATGGCATGAACCCGGGAGGTGGAGCTTGCAGTGAGCCAATATGGCGCCACTGCACTCCAGCCTGAGCAACAGAGTGAGACTGTTTCAAAAAAAAAGGGGGGGGGGGGGTTAAATGTGAACTATTTCAGAAACTTGACCATTTATGTTAAAAACTAAAAGACTATTTCCATTTTTTAAATAGTTTCACTCGGGGCTGGTACAACGGCACATACTTTGGGAAATACTACTTGACCAACTTATCTCCTTTTGTTTATTAAATTCACTATTTGGATAATTTCAAAAATGATTTTGTCACCTTTCCTTCCATCCAAGTTTTCTCCTCTCTCTCATCCCTTTTTTCAAGTAGGTTTCCAGCTTTAACAAATAAGAATACACGACACCACTGACGTTTGAATTTTAAACAAACTGAATAATCTCTTGGTACAAGTATGTCCCAAATATTGCATGGGATATTTGAATGTAACTGGGTGTCCTCTATTTTATCTGGCAACCCTAAACCCAAGGCAAATGATAGCCATCAGTGAGTAAATAATGAAACTGTCAGTTTAATTTAATAAGAAGAACATGGAAAGAATTCATTCAGTGCTCATTGAACATGTTTTTAAATATTTCCAAATTAAAAATATAAAGCCCTTTTGAGAGTGCTATGTCTTCTGTATTTTTATAATAATTTCAACATGAGGAGTGTAATAACCCTGGTGCTCTGGTCTGCCATAAACTCTTTTACTCCACTCAGAGCACTTTCATTTTACAGAGGAGGAAACTGGACTCAGAGAAGTGACTTGACTTGCCCAAGGAAATTCTCCTACAGGAGCTGATCGCTGCCAGGCTTGAGGCGTTTTCTACTTTCAAACCAATGGTCTGGATTCTCACCAGGCTAATGTTCATTGTATTTGTAGAGCCAAATAAATAATAAATAAAACTACACACACACACACACACACACACACACACACACACACACACACACTTTTAAAAAAGGTAATGGTTATAATTAGCCAAGTTTACCATTTTAATTGATTAAACCACAATAACATGGAATAGAGTTAAAATAAATTTAAAGCTTAAAATTATACTGGATATAACTTAATGTTTCTTTTAACAGGGCATTTTATTATCTCTCAATATCTCAGTCCCTCATTAATGTGTAGGAGGAAAGAGTATAAACTGAAAGTGAATTTCAAAGGGTTTTTCATGTCTCTGTGTTTCTATTTATGAACTATTGTTCAGGATATATATGCTTTGTTTTCATCATTAGCCACCTCAACTGTTTGATTGAGAAGAAACATCAAGCCCAGAAATATTACAGTATAAACAAGATACTGTTATTACTCTAGACTACACTGTTATCACTGTAATAACAGTATACTGTGCACTGTAATTACAGTATAAACAATAATGCTTATAAGAGCAACAGGTGTGATAGATTTCTTTCTATAGAGAGCAGAACTCCTTATCTTCACAGTACATGGCGTATCACCTCTGTTATTAAAAAGAGGAATTGTTTGGATTGAGGTATTGAAAACTGTTAAGACAAAAGTCGCTTAGGCACTACTTTTTATTTCCTAGGAGTGTCTCATTTCGTATTCATCCTACACAAATGCCACTGTTTCTTCAGGTGCCATGTAACTTCAGAGAAAGGCATGAGAGAAGCAGGGCCTTCAGCAAAGATATGGGATTGGCCAAGAATTAAGAAGGAAGGAGCCTCACTTTAGAACTAATGGGGTCTTGTGTGTATGGCTTATTCCCCCACTGGATAGATATGGATATTTAAACATCGAGAAATCTTTATTCTCTACTGAATAGTTGAGAATAAATGATACACTCACGAGGAGGCTAGCCTTACCCATGTTGTCCATATATTTAAATCAAATTTTATAATAACTCCATCTGTTGAAATGGGCTGTGTGTTTTTCCGCATGACTCTCCCATTTTATCTCATCAACCCGACCTTGCTGGCACAAGGTACAATCACTGTAGTATCCCGCTTGTTTCATCAGGAAGTGGAGCAATAGTTTAATTTGTTAAGGAAATAGCAAGGAATGAACTAAAGATTGCATTTTGTATTTTTCTACAAATTGTGTTTTCTTTGAATTCGTGCTTATGAGGGCATATCGCTTATCGACACCTGATCCACAAGTATCAGCTGCTTGTCAAGGACTCCGAGACTCCTGAAGTTGTCACCTCATAGAGATCAGTTCTCTTCAACTCTACTCAACCTTTAATCTACATGAAACTTTGGATATATAAAATACTAAAGTAGTTTACCTGAGTTTGATATCAGAATTGAAGATGAACTGTAGCCCATTAGTCTTTCAAGTACACAGGGTGACGTCATGCATTGTAATCAGCAGTACTTTGAATGAATAAGGAAGGGTAAATATGAAATGCTAATTATATGAAGGTAGAATATTTCTCAGTAGTACCCACTTTAAGATGAATAATAACTTTCTAAGTATTTGACCTGTGGCAAGTGACTTGCTCTTTTTGATCCTCGGCTTCCTCATCTGTAAAATGGGGATAATAGTGGTGCCTTCTTCATTAAGTCATTGTGAGGAGTTAATGAAAGTGAGTGTAAAAGCATTTGGCTCCATCCCCAACACATAGTGGGTACTTACTAAGTGCTAATTAGTATTATTACAGCTTAAAAAGACAGGTGGCGATCTTGGTGTTTAATATTATCATGCACACTAGTCCCATACTTGTTTATGACACTGTAATCTTTGTGAAACATTTTTTATGATCTCAAAGTGCCTTTTCATGGGTGATCAGTGTTCACAGTGATCACAGTAGAACAGATAACACTATAAAAGACAGTTTTAAAATTCCAGCTTTAAAATTCCAGCTTTGTCATAAATCATACAGATGGCCTTTATATATGAGTGATTAGAAGAAATTATAACTAAGGTGTCTTATAAAAGTTTTATCATTTACCATTCTCTTTTGGGGGGCAGGGGTGATGACAGAGTCTCCCTCTGTTGCCCAGGCTGGAGTGCAGTGACATGATCTCAGCTCACTGCAACCTCTGCCTCCTGGGTTCAAGCGATTCTCCTGCCTCAGCCTCCTGAGTAACTGGAATTACAGGCGCCTACCACCATGCCCAGCTAATTTTTTGTATTTTTAGTAGAGACGGGGTTTCACCATCTTGACCAGGCTGGTCTCAAATTCCTGACCTCAGGCAATCTGCCTGCCTCGGCCTCCCAAATCATTTACTATTATTAACAACCATTGACTCTGCACTTTCCTGCCCAAAGTGCCATTCAAGGCACCATGGGGATGGAGAAGCAACGAAGCTTCCGTGCCTCTCACCAAATCTTCAAGCTCCTCTAAGATTGATACCGTGACAGGATGTGAGCCTTAGCCCCTGATCCCTGGAGTCATCGGCTTATGTTTACAAGCTAAGTGATTGTGCATCTTCGATGCTGATCCTTAAGTGTTTAATGGCTTATGTCACCCACATGTGATACTGTTAACTACTTGACCATAAAGGGGGAGTTTACCAAATGATAAATTTTGGTCATATGAAATATTAAAGTAGGCATAAATATTTACAGAGCTAAGGAGACTCTGAAATTGTGTGCAGAGACAAGAATATTATTGAGTCCAGCGTAAGAAGTGAGGTCATCTTTGCTTTTAGATTAGGAACCATTATGAAAGGAGGAGTGGTGCCAATTAAGGAAAGCCTCACAATTCAGCTTCTTTCCAGGAACTGATGGTAGGTCTCCTTCCAGGACACTGGTGTTTCTAAAGCACTTGTATTCCTTTTGAAGTGGTATCTATATATACAGTTTGGTGGAAGCTTTTATGTATAATACTTAGAGACAGCATTTGGGGAGGGAGGAGTTGGGGGAATGATACAGTTGCTATATTATTAACTTTTGGCACTCCCAAATCAAATGATACCCTATGCTGCACAGCATTGTTTAAGGGGCCTCATAATGAGCCCATTTTTACACTTATGAGTAGGTGTAGAGCTTTACATCTTACAAAACATTTTCCACAAACATTATTTCATTTAGCCCTCTTAACGACTTTTTGGAAAGTTATTATTCTTGTCCCCACTTGATATATGGAACTCTGCGGTGCAGTGGGTTAAGGAAATAGCACAGAATTATGTCCTAGTTAGTGAGATGGCCAAAATACAATTCCGTTTTCTTTCTCTTTGTGCTACCCTCTGATCCCTTTAATCTGTGTTTCGTTTTGGTTTTTTAAACTTGTTTCATAAAAGAAACAGTTATATGAAACAGGTGGTCAGTCAAGATAGCCTTAAACATGCTATGACACATAAATGTAATTTATTTTTAATTAGGTAAAGTTGAAATCTAGCATTAACGCCTTTTGTAATATTAAGAATGTAGTTCATGAAATAAATTTCTCTCTCAAATGTAGATTTTTTCCAGTACAAAATCATATTTTGCTTATTAAAAGTCAAAGATACACATTATATATTAAACTGTTGTCTTTTTCTTTTCTGGAGTTGTGACATACACGTTTTTCAATCTGCTATGCCATGCCTAAACAAAGTCAGACAGATGACCATGAAAACTGTTTGCTACCTCCTCTTGTGCATGTTAAGTTAGACCAATGGAACACCATCTTGGTAGGATAAATTTTGACAGAAAGACTGTAGTTAGAGTTGCAGAATTTGCAAAATCACATTTTTACCAAGATCACCCTACCCCAACAGAAAACCTAATGAATGAATCCACACAGAAAGGACTTTAGGCAAACCCACACAAATAATTTAACATGCTATAAGAAAAGGATACCTTTTGGTCTATTTTCAGTACATAGCCTGCATTTCATTGGTGCCCAGTAAAATAGAAACTGCAATGGAAAAGACACTTTGTCTTCATAGAACTAACAATGAAAAGTGCACAGTAACTAATGCTTCTGTCTTTAAATGGGTAATGTAGGAAATGCCAAGAATAGATCCATTAGGTTAACCTGAGTATTCATGTATAAATCTGTTTCCAAAATTATGCTTTTTTTAAAAAAAAAGAAAAAAAAAAGGAAGCTTCTCCTGGAAACCACATCAATACCAACAGTCATAACTGGACTGCAAACCTAAGAGTTAATGTCCACCTGTAGCTTTTAGGGAACAGACATCACTTTTTAGTTGATTCCCACAACCAAAACTTGCTCTGACATCCCCCACAACAGTGGGAAGACAATAGGAGCTTTAGAGATCTGAAGAGTTGGTCTGAGTAATACCTGAAATAATTCCCAAGTAGTCAAAATCCTGCAGAGCTGGGCCACTCAGACTGAAGGGTTTTTCACTTTTACCCAAGTGCAAAAACTATGAACACACAGATTAGTTCAAAGACAGCCTGTGGTATTTGGGACAGAAAGGGTTAGTGATGGTAGGTTACGCCATGATGTTGACATATCCATGACATGAAAGCTGGGGAAGGGACCCTAGATGGAAGGCTGGACATCATCTTGTTTGAGACTAGTCTGACTCAGAAGCACCTTGGAGAAGTATATACTTTAGCAGGAATACTAGAGTGACTGAACGCAATAAGGTATTTTAGGAGAAACAGGTCCCAGGAGGTCAAGTCATTTTCCTTATGACCCATCAATACTTAGCATTAATGAAGAGCCTCAGAACAGTCAGTCTTTCCTGTTTGTCATCACTAGCTGGAGCCCAGCAGCCTATTAGGCCCGTGCTGTCCAGACTGACCTCATTGCTAGAAGCTAACATGTAAAATGATTTGTACAAGGCAGTTGCCACTAAACCACTGCTAAAGGCCAGTGCCCAGCCTTCTTATTCTCCTCTGTAGTCTAGAAGCATTTCCTTAAAAGTCAGAAAATCCATAAGCATGAGCAGCATAAATATGTCACCAGCAGAGCAGACATAAATATGTCTTCCTCTTTAGGGTGCCAAAAAGTTGTCGGGTGTTGTTAAAGCCACTGGCTTAACTGCAGAAATCTACTCCAACAACTGTTTCTCAATATACCTTTCTACCAAACACTTACTCTTTAAAATGGGGCCATACATGAGCTTATTCTCTTTTTATGCTTCAAACCCCTATTAGTACTAGTCCCCAAAATTTCTCTGTAACACCTGGAACTCATCATCCAGGATAATTTCTTGTAAATAGCCAATGACAGCATCACATGCTGCATCCAGAGCAGAGAGATGGACAGCATGAATCTCTCTTCTTAGGTTAGCCCTGATTGAACAAAGCCACTGCTGTGTCCAGCTGCTTTGGCCCAAGGAGGCATCTGCACCTGTCACAAGGCTCAGCTTCGGCTACACATGGCTAAGGTCTCCCTGTTTCTTACCAACCATTGAAATGCAGTCTTATAAAATAAACCTGAAAAGACCCTTTCTATAGGAGTTTTATGTAAGTACTTCTCTTACCTAAGAATGTTCTTGATAAAATTGATGGCAATAGAAATGTTGAACAATACATTTGAGTTGAAAATAGCGTTCCCTTGGGATGGTAGTACTTAATTTGCAATTTGAAAATTCTACCACCCCAGAATGTATTTTTTAAAACTCTTAAAAACTCAACAGTAAAAAGACAGACAATCCAATTATAAAATAGGCAAAAGACTTGAGCAGATATTTCAGCAAAGAGGAGATAAGAATGCCAAAAAAAGGCCAATGAAAATATATTCAACATTATTATTCATTGGGAGAATGCAAATTAAAACTACAATGAGTTGTCTCTGCACAACTACTACAACAAGTGAAACTTTGTAAAAAATGATGACAACACAAATGTTACTGAGGATGTGGAGATCTCTCATACATTACTGGTGGAAATCTGAACGGTGCAGACATTCTGGAAAATGGTTCAGCAGTTTTTTATTTAGCATGTGACCTAGCAATTGCATTATTCAGTATTCATCCCACAGAAATAAAAACTTATGCTCATACAAAACCTATACACAAATGTTTATGGAAGTGTTTTTCATAATATTAATAGCAAAATACTGGGAACTACTCAAATATCCTTCAGTGGGTGAATGGATAAACAGACTCTGGTACATCTATGCAATAAAACTTTATTCAGCAATAATAAGGAATGAACTACTGATATGTTCAACACCGTGGATGAAACTCAAGAGCATTATGCTTAGAAAAAAAAAAGTAAATCTCAAAACATTACATACTTACATTCCCATTAATATAACAGTCTCACAATAAAAAAGCTCTAGAGATGGAGAACAGATTTATGGTTGGGGGTGCAAATATAAAGAGGTAGTATGAGAGGATTCTTTTGTGATAGTGGAACAATTCTATGTCTAGATTGTGGGATTTTTTTTTAATCCTATGACTTTGATAAAATGGTTGCCATAAAAGCTAGTCTAAAGTTTTTAAGGCACCTTTGTGCGATAGAAACATGAAAGTGTTTAAATACACAATATTGTTTTAATTCCACTTAGGTACCATTTTTTATGTTTACTTAAAGGGAATGGTACTGATTCTATCAGCAAGCAATGATTTTAGTATACAAAAATTGATAGTTTCATGGAAATAACAAGAGCAGGGATACACTCATGGCAGTGATTACAGGCGTTATTTGCTATGATTCCCTTTCTCTCTTCTCCTATTGGCAAAATACAGTCTGTACTACTTGCTGCATTTTCTCCAACTTTTCCAGTCGGAGGTTTTATACGTAAAGTTTGGGGCTGCATAGTACCATGTGGCAGCATCTTTCTCTGATCACTGCCCTTGTTTGGAAGGACTTCCTAGAACAACGACTTTTACTCTGCTGTTTCTGAATTACTGTTGATACCAACTTATTTTCTTGAAAGTGCTTCCAGTTTCCCTCAGGTCTAGGCATTCAACTAGGTAATTCCAAGATGGCTGACTTTCTTTATCCCCTTTAGAAGAAACATCTTTTGGAAGCCTGTGAGCCTTGGTGTGCCCTGGGGGTGGAGGTCAAGAGCTGAAGGGTACCCTACCAGGTGGGGTCTTTGTGTGTCTTTCTGGTATAGGCGCCTGCCTATTATTTAAGAGAAGTATGACACTAAACTCTTTTTAATTTAGAACTGAGAAAATGGAAGAAACTGAGGAAAAGCAGGCTGTTAAAAAGCAGGTCAGTGATAAAATAAGACTTTGGCACAGACCACCCCAGGTGCAAATGCAACTGTCAAGACATCGGAAAACTAACTTCTCCATGCCTGTTACCTTGTCTGTAAAATAATTAGGATAATAATAGCATCTGCCTTGTCAGTTTTTGTGGGGATTACATGAGAAAATGTGTTTTAAGCCACCCAGCCCTGTACCTGCCACATATGGGGGCCGTGATACATGTTGATTCCCATTTCTTTTGAGTTTCTACCCTATTTTTTAGCTGCCAGGGCAGTTTGAAGAGAAATGGCTTGCAATGAAGAGGACTGACTGCTAGGAGTGAACAGGGTTAATTAACTTTCCCCAAGAAATTTGTACCTGAAAAGAATGTATTTTGATTAAGCCTTTCAAGATGGAGTCATTTTGTAAAATACTAAGGGAAGTCACTGTTTATTTATTTATTTTTTTCTGAGACTGAGTCTTGCTCTGTCACCCAGGCTGGAGTGCAGTGGTGCAATCTCGGCTCACTGCAACTTCCGCCTCCCAGGTTCAAGCGATTCTTCTGCCTCAGTCTCCCAAGTAGCTGAGACTACAGGCATGTGCCACCACGCCCAGCTAATTTTTGTACTTTTAATAGAGACGGGGTTTCACCATATTGGCCAGGCTGGTCTCGAACTCCTGACCTTGTGATCCGCCCACCTCAGCCTCCCGAAGCACTGGGATTACAGGCGTGAGCCACTGCGCCCGGCTGGGAAGTCAGTTTTATGCCAAGTAAATGATCACCCACCTCTTGGATGTGTTCTTGGAGTAGACACCCGTGCTTGACTTTTCACTACCCTCTCTGGTATCAAAGACTAGGACCTTGGTAACTCCATTTTCAAAGATGCTGCCATGGGAATGGCTTAAACAAAGGAGGTTACCGGTGATACCTTTCCTCGTAAAAACATTGGATTCCACTATTTTCTGGGGTCTCTGGGGGATTCGGAGAGCACCAGGCAAGCCTTTGACTTCAAGAGAGTATAAACAAGCGAGGAAAAATAGAAATATCCACTGGACTGGAATTCACCTGGGAATCTTGGCCGTAGGGTAATTCATCAGGAAACTGAAGACGCTTTCCTGGAAGAAACCGAGGGACCGAGAAGTGTTTGCTTTTAGAATTTTTTAACGCATCCTGTTTTGGGGGGATAAGCCAAAGAAGTAGCCCTTATAATAGGATGGACTCTTTTTCCCAGTCCTTCAGTATCTCAGGAACACATTACCTGAGAACTGGTGAGGCCAAGAATGACATTGTTTCCATCTTTGTATCCCCAGCTCTCTGCATACAGCCTACTCAATAAAGGTTTATTAAATGAATATATTCATTCCTCTGGGTAGCTGAACACAGTCATGTCTTTATTCCCCAGTGGTCTCTTTACAAGCTGGGAGTGATGGGTTTGTTAGGCATACTAATTTTAGCAGGCTGACTGAAAGCTCCCTGAGGGCAGGAACCCATTTGGTTGCTTTCATGTCACCTCTTTAGAGCTTGGCAAGACACCTGGCATCTTTTCACTCTATAAGCATTTATGTGAATGCATGAAAACTACCCCTGGTTCTGTCCTCAGAACTCACCGTCAGCCTGGGAGACAGAGCAGTTTCTGTGAGGCGGCATGGGCTGTCTGTGGAAGGCCACAGTCAATTTCACCTCCTCAGCCGTTTGCAGGAGGTTGTAAATCACCTCTGTACCCGGGTCGGGGTCAGCGGTGCGTCCCTACGCCCCCTGCGGGGACCCCTCCGGCCAAGTCGCAGAGGAAGGTAACCCAGAATGGAGGAGCCAGCCAGCACGTGCAGCCGCCCAGGGAGGAGGAGGCTGGGCTAACGCAGCCCTTAGTCAGCAGCTGGGCTCGGTTTTGAAACAAAAGCCAATGTCCTCCCTCGGAGTCCGCGGCCGGTCAGCTCCTAGGGGGAAGAAAGCCATGCTGCCCAGCCGGTTAGTGGCCCAACTTACTTTTCCAAAGCCTGGGACAAAGGGCCAGCAAAGGCACGGGAGTGGATGGGATGTTGGGGATGGGGTACGGGGACACAGACGGCCCAGAATCTCCCCTCCTGGCAGCGCGGGGAAAGGGCGGGGGTCTCCCATGCTCTGTGTCGGTTTGTCCCGGGCGATCCGCCTCAGTGCCCGGGCCCGTCGGGTCTGCGTAGAGCCGAGGCACCTTTGCCACCCGTGTCCCAGAGCACAGACACACCAGGCCCCGGTTTCATGAATGAAATCCAGTCGTGTGGATATAAATAGCCGCGAAGGCTGCTAACGTCACAGTGCGAGCGGCGGCCGCCACGGCGGCGGAGCGAAGTGCCGGGTGCTCCGTTCCGCTCGGCTGCCCCGCCTGGGAGCGGGGTGGGGGCAGGCGAAGGGGAGGGCTGCGGGTGGAAAGGGGCGAGCCCCTCTCGCCCGGGACTGGGAAGAGCGGCCGCGGCGCCGGGCGAGGCGGCAGGGCGAGGCAGTGCCATGCTGCCTTTGTGCAAAGTTGGGCGGCGGGCGGCGCGCCGCGCGCAGGGGCCCCGCACACCCGCAACCGCGCGCAGCCGTGGCTGCTGCTGAGTGGCGGGGG